>NW_024395537.1:0-70228 GCF_016617805.1 Bactrocera tryoni | reverse complement strand
TCTTCTAAATGCACCGCCGTTATGGCTTCATGCCAACTTCTGTAAGATGAAGAGAGTTAATTACCTTAAATATGTAAAGCTAATGTTCAGAAGCTACTCAATATCGACTGCTAAATGCGTATATACAAGAAAATCGACTTTATTTCTAAATATAAGATTTTGGAATTCACCTAAATGCACTGTCGTTATGGCTTTATGCCAACTTCATTAATTTTCATTTAAAGTTAATTAACTTAAATAAGTAAAGTTTATGTTCAAAAGCTACTCAATATCGACTGCTAAATGCGTATATACAAGAAAATCGAATTTATATCTAAATATAAGATTATGGATTTTTTGCAAATGCAAATGTTCAGAAGCTACACAATATCGATTGCTAGATGTGTGTATACAAGAAAATTGAATTTATATCTAAATATAAGATTTTGGAATTCTTCCAAATGCACTGCCGTTATAGCTTTATGTCAACTTCGGTAAGATATAGATAGTTTAGTTATCTTAAATATGTAAAGTTAATGTTCAGAAGCAAAACAGTATCTACTGCTAAATGTATATATACAAGAAAATCGAATTTATATCTAAATATAAGGTTTTGGAATTCTTCCAAATGCACTGCCGTTATGGCTTTATGCCAACTTCAGTACGATGAAGAAAGTTAATCATCTTAAATATGTAAAGTTTATGTTCAGAAGCTACACAGTATCTACTGCTAAATGTGTATATACAAGAAAATCGGCTTTATATCTAAATATAAGATTTTGGATTTTTTGCAAATGCAAATGTTCAGAAGCTACACAATATCGATTGCTAGATATGTGTTTACAAGAAAATCGACTTTATACCTAAATATAAGATTTTGGAATTCTTCCAAATGCACTGCCTTTATAGCTTTATGTCAACTTCGGTAAGATGAAGATAGTTTAGTTATCTTAAATATGTAAAGTTAATGTTCAGAAGCTACACAATATCGATCGCTAGATGTGTGTATACAAGAAAATCGACTTTATACCTAAATATGAGATTTTGGAATTCTTCCAAATGCACTTCCATTATGGCTTTATGTCACTTTCAGTAAGATGAAGAATGTTAATTATCTTAAATATGAAAAGTTAATGTTCAGAAGCTACACAATATCGATCGCTAGATGTGTGTATACAAGAAAATCGACCTTATACCTAAATATAAGATTTTGGAATTCTTCCAAATGCACTGCCGTTATGGCTTTATGTCACTTTCAGTAAGATGAAGAATGTTAATTACCTTAAATATGTAAAGCTAATGTTCAGAAGCTACTCAATATCGACTGCTAAATGCGTATATACAAGAAAATCGACTTTATTTCTAAATATAAGATTTTGGAATTCTTCTAAATGCACTGTCGTTATGGCTTTGTGCCAACTTCAGTAAGATGAAGAAAGCTAATCATCATAAATATGTAATGTTAATGTTCAGAAGCTACTCAATATCGACTGCTAAATGCGTATATAGAAGAAAATCGACTTTATATCTAAATATAAGATTTTGGAATTCACCTAAATGCACTGTCGTTATGGCTTAATGCCAACTTCATTAATTTTCATTTAAAGTTAATTAACTTAAATAAGTAAAGTTTATGTTCAAAAGCTACTCAATATCGACTGCTAAATGCGTATATACAAGAAAATCGAATTTATATCTTAATATAAGATTATGGATTTTTTGCAAATGCAAATGTTCAGAAGCTACACAATATCGATTGCTAGATGTGTGTATACAAGAAAATTGAATTTATATCTAAATATAAGATTATGGAATTTTTCCAAGTGCACCGCCGTTATGGCTTTATGTCAACTGCGGTAAGATGAAGAAAGTTAATTACCTTAAATATGTAAAGTTAATGTTCAGAAGCTACACAATCTCGATTGCTAGATGTGTGTATACAAGAAAATTGAATTTATATCTAAATATAAGATTATGAAATTTTTCCAAGTGCACTGCCGTTATGGCTTTATGTCAACTTCATTAATTTTCATTTAAAGTTAATTAACTTAAATAAGTAAAGTTTTTTGTTCAGAAGCTACTCAATATCGACTGCTAAATGCGTATATACAAGAAAATCGAATTTATAACTAAATATAAGGTTATGGAATTCTTCCAAATGCACTGCCGTTATGGCTTTATGTCAACTTCAGTAAGATGTAGAAAGCTAGTTAATTTAAATATTTGAAGCTAATGATTTGAAGCAACTCAATATCGATTGCTAAATGCGTATGTACAAGAAAATCGAATTTATAACTAAATATAAGGTTATGGAATTCTTCCAAATGCACTGCCGTTATGGCTTTATGTCACTTTCAGTAAGATGAAGAAAGTTAGTCATCTTAAATATGTAAATTTAACGTTCAGAAGCTACTCAATATCGACTGCTAAATACGTATATACAAGAAAATCGACTTTATATCTAATTATAAGATTTTGGGGTTCTTCCAAATGCACCGCCGTTTAGCCTTTATGTCAACTTCAGTAAGATGAAGAAAGTTAATTAACTTAAATATGTAAAGTTTATGTTCAGAAGCTACTCAATATCGACTGCTAAATGCGTATATACAAGAAAATCGAATTTATATGTAAATATAAGGTTATGGAATTCTTCTAAATGCACCGCCGTTATGGCTTTATGCCAACTTCTCTAAGATGAAGAGAGTTAATCATCTTAAATATGTAATGTTAATGTTCAGAAGCTACTCAATATCGACTGCTTAAGGAGCATATACAAGAAAATCGACTTTATATCTAAATATAAGGTTATGGAGTTCTTCCAAATGCACTGCTGTTATGGCTTTATGTCAACTTCAGTAAGATGCAGAAAGTTAGTTTATTTAAATATTTGAAGTTAGTGATTTGAAGGAACTCAATATCGATTGCTAAATGCGTATGTACAAGAAAATCGAGTTTATAACTAAATATAAGGTTATGGAATTCTTCCAAATGCACTGCCGTTATGGTTTTATGTCACTTTCGGTAAGATGAAGCAATCGATTTAAATATTTGAAGTTAATGATTTGAAGCATCTCAATATCGATTTTAAATTCTTCCAAATGCACTGCCGTTATGGTTTTATGTCACTTTCAGTAAGATGAAGAAAGTTAATCATCTTAAATATGTAAAGTTAATGTTCAGAAGCTACTCAATATCGACTGCTAAATGCGTATATACAAGAAAATCGAATTTATATGTAAATATAAGGTTATGGAATTCTTCTAAATGCACCGCCGTTATGGCTTTAAGCCAACTTCTGTAAGATGAAGAGAGTTAATTACCTTAAATATGTAAAGCTAATGTTCAGAAGCTACTCAATATCGACTGCTAAATGCGTATATACAAGAAAATCGATTTTGTATATAAATATAAGATTTTTGCAAATGCACTTCCGTTATGGCTTTATGCCAACTTCAGTAAGATGAAGAAAGTTAATCATCTTAAATATGTAAAGTTAATGATTAGGAGCTACTCAGTATCGATTGATAGATGTGTGTATACAAGAAAATTTACTTTATACCTAAATTTAAGGTTTTGGAATTCTTCCAAATGCACTGCCGTTATGGCTTTTTCTCACTTTCAGTAAGATGAAGAAAGTTGATCATCTTAAATATGTAAAGTTAATGTTCAGAAGCTACTCAATATCGACTGCTAAATGTGTATATACAAGAAAATCGAATTTATATCTAAATATAAGATTATGGATTTTTTGCAAATGCAAATGTTCAGAAGCTACACAATATCGATTGCTAGATGTGTGTATACAAGAAAATTGAATTTATATCTAAATATAAGATTATGGAATTTTTCCAAGTGCACCGCCGTTATGGCTTTATGTCAACTTCTGTAAGATGAAGAGAGTTAATTACCTTAAATATGTAAAGCTAATGTTCAGAAGCTACTCAATATCGACTGGTAAATGCGTATATACAAGAAAATCGACTTTATTTCTAAATATAAGATTTTGGAATTTTTCTAAATGCACTGTCGTTATGGCTTTATGCCAACTTCAGTAAGATGAAGAAAGTTAATCCTTAAATATGTAATGTTAATGTTCAGAAGCTACTCAATATCGACTGCTAAATGCGTATATACAAGCAAATCGAATTTATATGTAAATATAAGGTTATGGAATTCTTCCAAATGCACTGCCGTTATGGCTTTATGTCAACTTCATTAATTTTCACTTAAAGTCAATTAACTTAAATAAGTAAAGTTTATGTTCAAAAGCTACTCAATATCGACTGCTAAATGCGTACATACAAGAAAATCGAATTTATAACTAAATATAAGGTTATGGAATTCTTCCAAATGCACTGCCGTTATGGTTTTATGTCACTTTCGGTAAGATGAAGCAATCGATTTAAATATTTGAAGTTAATGATTTGAAACATCTCAATATCGATTTTAAATTCATCCAAATGCACTGCCGTTATGGCTTTATGTCACTTTCAGTAAGATGAAGAAAGTTAATCATCTTAAATATGTAAAGTTAATGTTCAGAAGCTACTCAATATCGACTGCTTAATGTGTATATACAAGAAAATCGAATTTATATCTAAATATAAGATTATGGATTTTTTGCAAATGCAAATGTTCAGAAGCTACACAATATCGATTGCTAGATGTGTGTATACAAGAAAATTGAATTTATATCTAAATATAAGATTATGGAATTTTTCCAAGTGCACCGCCGTTATGGCTTTATGTCAACTTCAGTAAGATGAAGAAAGTTAATTACCTTAAATATGTAAAGTTAATGTTCAGAAGCTACACAATATCGACTGCTAAATGCGTATATACAAGAAAATCGACTTTATTTCTAAATATAAGATTTTGGAATTCTTCTAAATGCACTGCCGTTATGGCTTTATGCCAACTTCAGTAAGATGAAGGAAGTTAATCATCTTAAATATGTAAAGTTAATGATTAGAAGCTACGCAATATCGATTGCTAGATATGTGTATACAAGAAAATCGACTTTATACCTAAATATAAGATTTTGGAATTCTTCCAAATGCACTGCCGTTATGGCTTCAGTAAGACGAAGAAAGTTGATAATCTTAAATATGTAAAGATAATGCTCAAAAGCTACACAATATCGATCGCTAGATGCGCGTTTACAAGAAAATCGAATTTATATCTAAATATAAGGTTTTGGAATTCTTCCAAATGCACTGCCGTTATGGATTTATGTCAACTTTAGTAAGATGTAGAAAGTTAATCATCTTAAATATGTAAAGTTTATGTTCAGAAGCTACACAGTATCTACTGCTTAATGTGTATATACAAGAAAATCGACTTTATATCTAAATATAAGATTTTGGAATTCTTCCAAATGCACTGCCGTTATAGCTTTATGTCAACTTCGGTAAGATGAAGATAGTTTAGTTATCTTAAATATGTAAAGTTAATGTTCAGAAGCTACACAATATCGATCGCTAGATGTGTGTATACAAGAAAATCGACTTTATACCTAAATATAAGATTTTGGAATTCTTCCAAATGCACTTCCGTTATGGTTTTATGTCACTTTCAGTAAGATGAAGAATGTTAATTATCTTAAATATGAAAAGTTAATGTTCAGAAGCTACACAATATCGATCGCTAGATGTGTGTTTACAAGAAAATCGAATTTATATCTAAATATAAGATTTTGGAATTTTCGCAAATGCACTGCCGTTATGGCTTTATGCCAACTTCAGTAAGATGAAGAAAGTTAATAATCTTAAATGTGTAAAGTTAATGTTCAGAAGCTACACAATATCGATTGCTAGATGTGTGTATACAAGAAAATTGAATTTATATCTAAATATAAGATTATGGAATTTTTGCAAATGCACTGCCGTTGTGGCTTTATGCCAACTTCAGTAAGATGAAGAAAGTTTATTAACTTAAATATGTAAAGTTAATGTTCAGAAGCTACCCAATATCGACTGCTAAATGCGTATATACAAGAAAATCGACTTTATTTCTAAATATAAGATTTTGGAATTTTTCTAAATGCACTGTCGTTATGGCTTTATGCCAACTTCAGTAAGATGAAGAAAGTTAATCCTTAAATATGTAATGTTAATGTTCAGAAGCTACTCAATATCGACTGCTAAATGCGTATATACAAGCAAATCGAATTTATATGTAAATATAAGGTTATGGAATTCTTCCAAATGCACTACCGTTATGGCTTTATGTCAACTTCATTAATTTTCACTTAAAGTCAATTAACTTAAATAAGTAAAGTTTATGTTCAAAAGCTACTCAATATCGACTGCTAAATGCGTACATACAAGAAAATCGAATTTATAACTAAATATAAGGTTATGGAATTCTTCCAAATGCACTGCCGTTATGGTTTTATGTCACTTTCGGTAAGATGAAGCAATCGATTTAAATATTTGAAGTTAATGATTTGAAACATCTCAATATCGATTTTAAATTCATCCAAATGCACTGCCGTTATGGCTTTATGTCACTTTCAGTAAGATGAAGAAAGTTAATCATCTTAAATATGTAAAGTTAATGTTCAGAAGCTACTCAATATCGACTGCTTAATGTGTATATACAAGAAAATCGAGAAAGTTAATTAAATTAAATATGTGAAGCTAATGATTTGAATCATCTTAATATCGATTGCTAAATGTGAATATACAAGAAAATCGACTTTATATCTAAATATAAGATTTTGGAATTCTTCTTAATGCACTGTCGTTATGGCTTTATGTCACCTTCAGTAAGATGAAGAAAGATAATCTTCTTAAATATGTAAAGTTAATGAATAGAAGCTACTCAATATCGACTGCTAGATATGTGTTCACAAGAAAATCGACTTTATACCTTAATATAAGATTTTGGAATTCTTCCAAATGCACTGCCGTTATGGCTTTATGTCACTTTCATTAAGATGAAGAAAGTTAGTTAATTTAAATATTTGAAGTTAATGATTTGAAGCAACTCAATATCGATTGCTCAATGCGTATATACAAGAAAATCGACTTTGTATCTAAATATAAGATTTTGGAATTCTTCCAAATGCACTGCTGTAATGGCTTAATGCCAACTTCAGTAAGATGAAGAAAGTTAATTAACTTAAATATGTAAATTTCATGTTCAGAAGCTACACAATATCGATCGCTAGATGTGTATGTACACGAAAATCGACTTTATATCTAGTTATAAGATTTTGAGATTCTTCCAAATGCACCGCCGTTATGGCTTTATGTCAACTTCACTAAGATGAAGAAAGCTAATCATCTTAAATATGTAAAGTTAATGATTAGAAGCTACTCAATATCGATTGCTAGATATGTGTATACAAGAAAATCGAATTTATACCTAAATATAAGATTTTGGAATTCTTCCAAATGCACTGCCGTTATGGCTTCATGTCAACTGGTGATGAAAGTTAATTAACTTAAATGTGTGAAGCTGATGATTTTAACTCATCTCAATATCGATTGCTAAATGTGAATATACAAAGAATCGGACTTATATCTAAATATAAGATTTGGGAATTATTCCAAATGCACTGCCGTTATGGCTTTATGCCAACTTCAGTAAGATGAAGAAAGTTAATAATCTTAAATGTGTAAAGTTGATGTTCAGAAGCTACACAATATCGATTGCTAGATGTGTGTATACAAGAAAATCTACTTTATATCTAAATAAAATATTATGGAATTTTTGCAAATGCACTGCCGTTGTGGCTTTATGCCAACTTCAGTAAGATGAAGAAAGTTAATCATCTTAAATATGTAAAGATAATGATTAGAAGCTACTATATATCGATATCTAGATATGTGTATACAAAAAAATCGACTTTATACCTAAATATAAGATTTTGGAATTCGTCCAAATGCACTGCCGTTATGGCTTTATGTCACTTTCAGTAAGATGAAGAATGTTAATAATCTTAAATATGTAAAGTTTATTTTCAGAAGCTACACAATATCGATCGCTAGATGTGCGTATACGAGAAAATCGAATTTATATCTAAATATAAGATTTTGGGATTCTTCCAAATGCACTGCCGTTATGGCTTTATGTCACTTTCAGTAAGATGAAGAAAGTTAATAATCTTAAATATGTAAAGTTAATGTTCAGAAGCTACTCAATATCGACTGCTAAATGCGTTTATACAAGTAAATCGACTTTATTTCTAAATATAAGATTTTGGAATTCTTCTAAATGCACTGTCGTTATGGCTTTATGCCAACTTCAGTAAGATGAAGAAAGCTAATCATCTTAAATATGTAAAGTTAATGATTAGAAGCTACTCAATATCGATTGCTAGATATGTGTATACAAGAAAATCGACTTTATACCTAAATATAAGATTTTGGAATTCTTCCAAATGCACTGCCGTTATGGCTTCATGTCACTTTCATTAAGATAAAGAAAGTTAATAATCTTAAATATGTAAAGTTAATGTTCAGAAGCTACACAATATCGATCGCTAGATGCGTGTTTACAAGAAAATCGAATTTATATCTAAATATAAGGTTATAGAATTCTTCCGAATGCACTGCCGTTATGGCTTTATGTCAACTTTAGTAAGGTGTAGAAAGTTAGTTAATTTAAATATTTCAAGTTAATGATTTGAAGCAACTCAATATCGATTGCTAAATGCGTATATAGAAGAAAATCGACTTTATATCTAAATATAAGATTTTGGAATTTTTGCGAATGCACTGCCGTATGGCTTTATGCCAACTTCAGTAAGATGAAGAAAGTTAATCATCTTACATATGTAAAGTTTATGTTCAGAAGCTACACAGTATCTACTGCTAAATGTGTATCTACAAGAAAATCAACTTTATATCTAAATATAAGATTTTGGAATTCTTCCAAATGCACTGCCGTTATAGCTTTATGTCAACTTCGGTAAGATGAAGATAGTTTAGTTATCATAAATATGTAAAGTTAATGTTCAGAAGCTTCTCAATATCGACTGCTAAATGCGTATATACAAGAAAATCGAATTTATATCTAAATATAAGGTTACGGAATTCTTCCAAATGCACTGCCGTTATGGCTTTATGTCAACTTCAGTAAGATGTAGAAAGTAAGTTAATTTAAATGATTGCAGTTAATGATTTAAAACAACTTAATATCGATTGCTAAACGCGTATATACAAGAAAATCGACTTTGTATCTAAATATAAGTTTTTGGAATTTTTGCGAATGCACTGCCGTATGGCTTTATGCCAACTTCAGTAAGATGAAGAAAGTTAATCATCTTAAATATGTAAAGATATTGATTAGAAGCTACTCAATATCGATATCTAGATATGTGTATACAAAAAAATCGACTTTATACCTAAATATAAGATTTTGGAATTCGTCCAAATGCACTGCCGTTATGGCTTTATGCCAACTTCAGTAAGATTAGGAGAGTTAATAATCTTAAATGTGTAAAGTAAATGTTCAGAAGCTGCACAAAATCGATTGTTAGGTGTGTAAATACAAGATAATCGAATTTATATCTAAATATGAGATTATGGACTTTTTGCAAATGCACTCCAGTTATGGCTTTGTGTCAACTTCAGTAAGATGAAGAAAGTTAGTTAATTTAAATATTTGAAGTTAATGATTTGAAGCAACTCAACTTCGATTGCTAGATATGTGTATACAAGAAAATCGACTTTATACCTAAATATAAGATTTTGGAATTTTTGCAAATGCACTGCCGTTATGGCTTTATGTCAACTTCGGTGAGATGAAGAAAGTTAATTAACTTAAATATGTGAAGCTAATTATTTGAATCATCCCAATATCGGTTGCTAAATACATATATACAAAATAATCGACTTTATATCTAAATATAAGATTTTGGAATTCTTCCAAATGCACTGCCGTTATGGCTTTTTGTCACTTTAAGTAAGATGAAGAAAGTTTGTTAATTTAAATATTTGAGGTTAATGGTTTGAAGCAACTCAATATCGATTGGTTAATGCGTATATACAAGAAAATCGACTTTATACCTAAATATAAGTTTATGGAGTTCTTCCAAATGCACTGTCGTTATGGCTTTATGTCAACTTCAGTAAGATGTAGAAAGTCAGTTAATTTAAATAATTGATGTTAATGATTTAAAGCAACTCATTATCGATTGCTAAATGCGTATATACAAGAAAATCGACTTTGTATCTAAATATAAGATTTTGGGATTCTTCCAAATGCACCGCCGTTATGGCTTTATGTACACTTCAGTAAGATGAAGAAAGTTAATTAACTTAAATATGTAAAGTTTATATTCAGAAGCTACTCAATATCGACTGTTTAATGCGTATATACAAGAAAATCGACTTTATATCTAATTATAAGATTTTGGGATTCTTCCAAATGCACATCCGTTATAGCCTAATGTCAAATTCGGTAAGGTGAAGAAAGTTAATTAAATTATATATGTGAAGCTAATGATTTGAGTCATCTCAATATCGATTGCTAAATGTGAATATACAAGAAAATCGACTTTATATCTAAATATAAGGTTACGGAATTCGTCCTAATGCACTGTCGTTATGGCTTTATGCCAACTTCAGTAAGATGAAGAAAGTTAATCATCTTAAATATGTAAAGTTAATGTTCAGAAGCTACACATTATCGTTCGCTAGATGCGTATATACAAGAAAATCGACTTTATATCTAATTATAAGATTTTGGGATTCTTCCAAATGCACCGCCGTTTTGGCTTTATGTCAAGTTTAGTAAGATGAAGAAAGTTAATTAACTTAAATATGTAAAGTTTATGTTCAGAAGCTACTCAATGTCAACATCCGTTATAGCCTTATGTCAACTTCGGTAAGAAGAAGAAAGTTAATTAAATTAAATATGTGAAGCTAATGATTTGAATTATCTCAATATCGCTTGCTAAATGCCTATATACAAGAAAATCGACTTTATATCTATTTATAAGATTTTGGGATTCTTCCAAATGCACATCCGTTATAGCCTTATGTCAACTTCAGTAAGATGAAGAAAGTTAATCATCTTAAATATGTAAAGTTAATGAATAGAAGCTACTCAATTTCGATTGCTAGATGAGTATATACAAGAAAATTGACTTTGTATCTAAATATAAGATTTTGGATTCTTCCAAATGCACCGCCGTTATGGCTTTATGTCAACTTCAGTAAGATGAAGAAAGTTAATGAATTTAAATATGTAAAGTTTATGTTCAGAAGGTACTCAATATCGACTGCTAAATGCGTAGATACAAGAAAATCGACTTTATATCTAATTATAAGATTTTGGGATTCTTCCAAATGCACATCCGTTATAGCCTAATGTCAAATTCGGTAAGATGAAGAATGTTAATTAAATTAAATATGTGAAGCTAATGATTTGAATCATCTCAATATCGATTGCTAAATGCCTATATACAAGAAAATCGACTTTATATCTAAATATAAGGTTATGGAAATCTTCCAAATGCACCGCCGTTATGGCTTTATGTCAACTTCAGTAAGATGAAGAAAGTTAATTAACTTAAATATGTAAAGTTTATGTTCAGGAGCTACTCATCATCGACTGCTAAATGCGTATATACAAGAAAATCGGATTTATATCTAAATATAAGGTTATGGAATTCTTCCAAATGCACTGCCGTTATGGCTTTATGTCAACTTTAGTAAGATGTAGAAAGTTAGTTAATTTAAATAATTGATGTTAATTATTTAAAGCAACTCAATATCGACTGCTAAATGCGTATATACCAGAAAATCGAATTTATATCTAAATATAAGATTATGGATTTTATGCAAATGCACTGCCGTTATGGCTTTATGTCAAATTCAGTAAGATCAAGAAAGTTAATCATCTTAAATATGTAAAGTTAATGATTAGAAGCTACTACACAGTATCGATTGCTAGATATTTGTATACAAGAAAATCGTCCTTATACCTAAATATAAGATTTTGGATTTTTTGCAAATGCACTGCCGTTATGGCTTTATGGCACTTTCAGTAAGATGAAGAAACCTCATCATCTTAAATATGTAAATTTAATGTTCAGAAGCTACACAATGTCGATCGCTAGATGTGTGTATACAAGAAAATCAAATTTATATCTAAATATAAGGTCATGGAATTCTTCCAAATGCGCTGCCGTTATGGCTTTATGTCAACTTCAGTAAGATGTAGAAAGTGGGTTAATTTAAATGATTGAAGTTAATGATTTAAAACAACTCAATATCGATTGCTAAACGCGTATATACAAGAAAATCGAATTTATATCTAAATATAAGGTTATGGAATTCTTTCAAATGCACTGCCGTTATGGCTTTATGTCAACTTCATTAATTTTCATTTAAAGTTAATTAACTTAAATAAGTAAAGTTTATGTTAAGAAAATACTCAATATCGACTGCTAAATGCGTATATACAAGAAAATCGAATTTTTATCTAAATATAAGGTTGTGGAATTCTTCCAAATGCACTGCCGTTATAGCTTCATGTCAACTTCGGTAAGATAAAGAAAGTTAATTAAATTAAATAAGTGTAGTTAATGATTTAAAGCAACTCTATATCGATTGCTAAATGCGTATATACAAGAAAATCGACCTTATACCTAAATATAAGATTTTGGAATTCTTCCAAATGCACTGCCGTTGTGGCTTTATGTCAACTTCATTAATTTTTATTTAAAGTAAGTTAACTTAAATAAGTAAAGTTTATGTTCAGAAGCTACTCAATATCGACTGCTAAATGCGTATATACAAGAAAATCGAATTTATATCTAAATATAAGGATATGGAATTTTCCAAATGCACTGCCGTTATGGCTTTATGTCAACTTTAGTAAGATGTAGAAAGTTAGTTAATTTAAATAATTGATGTTAATTATTTAAAGCAACTCAATATCGACTGCTAAATGCGTATATACCAGAAAATCGAATTTATATCTAAATATAAGATTATGGATTTTTTGCAAATGCACTGCCGTTATGGCTTTATGTTAAATTCAGTAAGATCAAGAAAGTTAATCATCTTAAATATGTAAAGTGAATGTTCAGAACCTACACAGTATCGACTGCTAAATGCGCATATACAAGAAAATCGACTTTATACCTAAATATAAGAATTTGGAATTCTTCCAAATGCACTGCCGTTATGGCTTTATGTCACTTACAGTAAGATGAAGAAAGTTAATAATCTTAAATATGTAAAGTTAATGTTCAGAACCTACACAGTATCGACTGCTAAATGCTTATATACAAGCAAATCGAATTTATATCTAAATATAAGGTTATGGAATTCTTCCAAATGCACTGCCGTTGTGGCTTTATGTCAACTTCATTAATTTTTATTTAAAGTTAGTTAACTTAAATAAGTAAAGTTTATGTTCAGAAGCTACTGAATATCGACTGCTAAATGCGTATATACAAGAAAATCGAATTTATATCTAAATATAAGTTTAAGGAATTTTCCAAATGCACTGCCGTTATAGCTTTATGTCAACTTCGGTAAGATGAAGAAAATTAATTAAATTAAATATGTGAAGCTAATGATTTGAATCATCTCAATATCGATTGCTAAATGCGAATATACAAGAAAATCGACTTTATCTCCAAATATAAGATTTTGGAATTCTTCTTAATGCACTGTCGTTATGGCTTCATTCCAACTTCAGTAAGATGAAGAAAGTAAATCATCTTAAATATGTAAAGTTAATGTTCAGAAGGTACACAATATCGTTCGCTAGATGTGTATATACAAGAAAATCGACTTTATATCTAATTATAAGATTTTGGGATTCTTCCAAATGCACCGCCGTTTTGGCTTTATGTCAACTTCAGTACGATGAAGAAAGTTAATTAACTTAAATATGTAAAGTTTATGTTCAGAAGCTAGTCAATATCGACTGCTAAATGCGTATATACAAGAAAATCGAATTTATATCTAACAATAAGGTTATGGAATTCTTCCAAATGCACTGCCGTTATGGCTTTATGTCAACTTCAGTAAGATGTAGAAAGTTAGTTACTTTAAATAATTGAAGTTAGTGATTTAAAGCAACTCAATCTCGATTGCTAAATGCGTATATACAAGAAAATCGATCTCTATCTAAATATAAGATTTTGGGATTCTTCCAAATGCACCGCCACCGCCGTTATGGCTTTATGTCAACTTCAATAAGATGAAGAAAGTTAATTAACTTAACTATGTAAAGTTAATGATTTAAAGCAACTCAATATCGATTGCTAAATGCGTATATACAAGAAAATCGACTTTGTATCTAAATATAAGATTTTGGGATTCTTCCAGATGCACCGCCGTTATGGCTTTATGGCACTTTCTGTAAGATGAAGAAAGCTCATCATCTTAAATATGTAAATTTAATGTTCAGAAGCTACACAATGTCGATCGCTAGATGTGGGTATACAAGAAAATCGAATTTATATCTAAATATAAGGTTATGGAATTCTTCCAAATGCGCTGCCGTTATGGCTTTATGTCAACTTCAGTAAGATGTAGAAAGTGGGTTAATTTAAATGATTGAAGATAATGATTTAAAGCAACTCATTATCGACTGCTAAATGCGTATATACCAGAAAATCGAATTTATATCTAAATATAAGATTAAGGATTTTTTGCAAATGCACTGCCGTTATGGCTTTATGTCAAATTCAGTAAGATGAAGAAAGTTAATCATCTTAAATATGTAAAGTTAATGATTAGAAGCTACTACACAGTATCGATTGCTAGATATGTGTATACAAGAAAATCGTCTTTATACCTAAATATAAGATTTTGGAATTCTTCCAAATGCACTGCCGTTATGGCTTTATGGCACTTTCTGTAAGATGAAGAAAGCTTATCATCTTAAATATGTAAATTTAATGTTCAGAAGCTACACAATGTCGATCGCTAGATGTGTGTATACAAGAAAATCAAATTTATATCTAAAAATAAAGTTATGGAATTCTTCCAAATGCGCTGCCGTTATGGCTTTATGTCAACTTCAGTAAGATGTAGAAAGTGGGTTAATTTAAATGATTGAAGTTAATGATTTAAAACAACTCAATATCGATTGCTAAACGCGTATATACAAGAAAATCGAATTTATATCTAAATATAAGGTTATGGAATTCTTCCAAATGCACTGCCGTTATGGCTTTATGTCAACTTCTTTCATTTTCATTTAAAGCTAATTAGCTTAAATAAGTAAAGTTTATGTCCAGAAGCTACTCAATATCGACTGCTAAATGCGTATATACATGAAAATCGTATTTTTATCTAAATATAAGTTTATGGAATTTTTGCAAATGCACTGCCGTTATGGCTTTATGCCAACTTCAGTAAGATTAAGAAAGTTATTAATCTTAAATGTGTAAAGCTAATGTTCAGAAGCTGCACAAAATCGATTGCTAGATGAGTGTATACAAGATAATCGAATTTATATCTAAATATAAGATTATGGATTTTTTGCAAATGCACTGCCGTTATGGCTTTATGTCAACTTCATTAATTTTCATTTTAAGTTAGTTAACTTAAATAAGTAAAGTTTATGTTCAGAAGCTACTCAATATCGACTGCTAAATGCGTATATACAAGAAAATCGAACTTTTATCTAAATATAAGGTTATGGAATTCTTCCAAATGCACTGCCGTTATAGCTTTATGTCAACTTCGGTAAGATGAAGAAAGATAAATAAATTAAATATGTGAAGGTAATGATTTCAATCATCTCAATATCGATTGCTAAATACGTATATATAAGCAAATCGAATTTATATCTAAATATAAGGTTATGGAATTCTTCCAAATGCACTGCCGTTATGGCTTTATGTCAGCTTCATTAATTTTCTTTTAAAGTTAATTATCTTAAATAAGTAAAGTTTATGTTCAGAAGCTACTCAATATCGACTGCTAAATGCGTATCTACAAGAAAATCGACTTTGTATCTAAATATAAGATTTTGGGATTCTTCCAAATGCATCGCCGTTATGGCTTTATGTCAACTTCAGTAAGATGAAGAAAGTTAATTAACTTAAATAAGTAAAGTTTATGTTCAGAAGCTGCACAAAATCGAATGCTAGATGAGTGTATACAAGATAATCGAATTTATATCTAAATATAAGATTATGGATTTTTTGCAAATGCACTGCCGTTATGGCTTTATGTCAACTTCATTAATTTTCATTTAAAGTTAGTTAACTTAAATAAGTAAAGTTTATGTTCAGAAGCTACTCAATATCGACTGCTAAATGCATATATACAAGAAAATCGAATTTTTATCTAAATATAAGGTTATGGAATTCTTCCAAATGCACTGCCGTTATAGCTTTATGTCAACTTCGGTAAGATGAAGAAAGATAATTAAATTAAATATGTGAAGGTAATGATTTCAATCATCTCAATATCGATTGCTAAATGCGTATATACGAGAAAATCGATTTTATATCTAACAATAAGGTTATGGAGTTCTTCCAAATGCGCTGCCGTTATGGTTTTATGTCAACTTCAGTAAGATGTAGAAAGTTAGTTAATTTAAATAACTGAAGTTAATGATTTAAAGCAACTCAATATCGGTTGCTAAATGCGTGTATACAAGAAAATCGACTTTGTATCTAAATATAAGATTTTGGGATTCTTCCAAATGCATTGCCGTTATGGCTTTATGTCAACTTCAGTAAGATGAAGAAAGTTAATTAACTTAAATAAGTAAAGTTTATGTTCAGAAGCTACTCAATATCGATTGCTAAATGCGTATATACAAGTAAATCGAATTTTTATCTAAATATAAGGTTATGGAACTCTTCCAAATGCACTGCCGTTATAGCTTTATGTCAACTTCGGTAAGATGAAGAAAGTTAATTAAATTAAATATGTGAAGCCAATGATTTGAATCATCTCAATATCGATTGCTAAATGCGAATATACAAGAAAATCGACTTTATATCTAAATATAAGATTTTTGAATTCTCCTTAATGCACTGTCGTTATGGCTTTATTCCAACTTGAGTAAGATAAAGAAAGTTAATCATCTTAAATATGTAAAGTTAATGTTCAGAGGGTAAACAATATCGTTCGCTAGATGTGTATATACAAGAAAATCGACTCTATATCTAATTATAAGATTTTAGGATTCTTCCAAATGCACCGCCGTTTTGGCTTTATGTCAACTTCAGTAAGATGAAGAAAGTTAATTAAATTAAATATGTAAAGTTTATGCGTAGAAGCTACTCAATATCGACTGCTAAATGCGTATATACAAGAAAATCGAATTTATATATAAATATAAGTTTATGGAATTCTTCCAAATGCACTGCCGTTATGGCTTTATGTCAACTTCATTAATTTTCATTTAAAGTTAATTAACTTAAATAAGTAAAGTTTATGTTCAGAAGCTACTCAATATCGACTGCTAAATGCATATATACAAGAAAATCGAATTTATATCTAAATATAAGGTTATGGAATTCTTCCAAATGCACTGCCGTTATGGCTTTATGTCAACTTCAGTAAGATGTAGAAAGTAAGTTAATTTAAATATTTGAAGTTAATGATTTGAAGCAACTCTATATCGATTGCTAAATGCGTATATACAAGAAAATCGACTTTATACCTAAATATAAGATTTTGGAATTCTTCCAAATGCACTGCCGTTATGGATTTATGTCACTTTCAGTAAGATGAAGAAAGTTAATAATCTTAAATATGTAAAGTTAATGTTCAGAACCTACACAGTATCGACTGCTAAATGCGCATATACAAGAAAATCGACTTTATATCTAGTTATAAGATTTTGGGATTCTTCCAAATGCACCGCCGTTATGGCTTTATGTCAACTTCAGTAAGATGAAGAAAGTTAATTAACTTAAATAAGTAAAGTTTTTGGTCAGAAGCTACTCAATATCGATTGCTTAATGCGTATATACAAACAAATCGAATTTATATCTAAATATAAGGTTATGGGATTCTTCCAAATGCACCGCCGTTATGGCTTTATGTCAGCTTCATTAATTTTCATTTAAAGTTAGTTAACTTAAATAAGTAAAGTTTATGTTCAGAAGCTACTCAATATCCACTGCTAAATGCGTATATACAAGAAAATCGAATTTTTATCTAAATATAAGGTTATGGAATTCTTCCAAATGCGCTGCCGTTATGGCTTTATGTCAACTTCAGTAAGATGTAGAAAGTGGTTTAATTTAAATGATTGAAATTAATGATTTAAAACAACTCAATATCGATTGCTAAACGCGTATATACAAGAAAATCGAATTTATATCTAAATATAAGGTTATGGAATTCTTCCAAATGCACTGCCGTTATGGCTTTATGTCAACTTCATTCATTTTCATTTAAAGCTAATTACTTAAATAAGTAAAGTTTATGTTCAGAAGCTACTCAGTATCGACTGCTAAATTCGTATATACATGAAAATCGTATTTTTATCTAAATATTAGTTTATGGAATTTTTGCAAATGCACTGCCGTTATGGCTTTATGCCAACTTCAGTAAGATAAAGAAAGTTAATAATCTTAAATATGTAAAATTAATGTTCAGAACCTACTCAATATCGACTGCTAAACGCGTATATACAAGAAAATCGAATTTACATCTAAATATAAGGTTATGGAATTCTTCCAAATGCACTGCCGTTATGGCTTTATGTCAACTTCAGTAAGATGAAGAAAGTTAATTAAATTAAATATGTGAAGCTAATGATTTGAATCATCTCAATATCGATTGCTAAATGCCTACATACAAGAAAATCGACTTTATATCTAAATATAAGGTTATGGAATTCTTCCAAATGCACCGCCGTTATGGCTTTATGTCAACTTCGGTAAGATGAAGAAAGTTAATTAACTTAAATAAGTAAAGTTTATGTTCAGAAGCTACTCAATATCGACTGCTAAATGCGTATAGACAAGAAAATCGAATTTTTATCTAAATATAAGGTTATGGAATTCTTCCAAATGCACTGCCGTTATAGCTTTATGTCCACTTCGGTAAGATGAAGAAAGTTAATTAAATTAAATATGTGAAGCTAATGATTTGAATCATCTCAATATCGATTGCTAAATGCCTATATACAAGAAAATCGACTTTATATCTAAATATAAGGTTATGGAATTCTTCCAAATGCACCGCCGTTATGGCTTTATGTCAACTTCATTAATTTTCATTTACAGTTAGTTAACTTAAATAAGTAAAGTTTATGTTCAGAAGCTACTCAATATCGACTGCTAAATGCGTATATACAAGAAAATCGAATTTTTATCTAAATATAAGGTTATGGAATTCTTCCAAATGCGCTGCCGTTATGGCTTTATGTCAACTTCAGTAAGATGTAGAAAGTGGTTTAATTTAAATGATTGAAATTAATGATTTAAAACAACTCAATATCGATTGCTAAACGCGTATATACAAGAAAATCGAATTTATATCTAAATATAAGGTTATGGAATTCTTCCAAATGCACTGCCGTTATGGCTTTATGTCAACTTCATTCATTTTCATCTAAAGCTAATTAACTTAAATAAGTAAAGTTTATGTTCAGAAGCTACTCAATATCGACTGCTAAATGCGTATATACAAGAAAATCGTATTTTTATCTAAATATAAGTTTATGGAATTTTTGCAAATGCACTGCCGTTATGGCTTTATGCCAACTTTAGTAAGATTAAGAAAGTTAATGATCTTAAATATGTAAAGTTAATGTTCAGAAGCTACTCATTATCGACTGCTAAATGCGTATATACAAGAAAATTGAATTTATATCTAAATACATGGTTATGGAATTCATCCAAATGCACTGCCGTTATGGCTTTATGTCAACTTCAGTAAGTTGTAGAAAGTTAGTTAATTTAAATGATTGAAGTTAATGATTTAAGGCAACTCAATATCGACTGCTAAATGCGTATATACCAGAAAATCGAATTTATATCTAAATATAAGATTATGGATTTTTTGCAAATGCACTGCCGTTATAGCTTTATGTCAAATTCAGTAAGATGTAGAAAGTGGGTTGAATTAAATTATTGAAGTTAATGATTTAAAACAACTCAATATCGATTGCTAAAAGCGTAAATACAAGAAAATCGAATTTATATCTAAATATAAGATTATGGATTTTTTGCAAATGCACTGCAGTTATGGCTTTATGTCAACTTCAGTAAGTTGTAGAAAGTTAGTTAATTTAAATGATTGAAGTTAATGATTTAAGGCAACTCAATATCGACTGCTAAATGCGTATATACAAGAAAATCGAATTTATATCTAAATATAAGGTTATGGAATTCTTCCAAATGCGCTGCCGTTATGGCTTTATGTCAACTTCAGTAAGATGTAGAAAGTGGGTTAATTTAAATGATTGAAGTTAATGATTTAAAGCAACTCAATATCGACTGCTAAATGCGTATATACAAGAAAATCGAATTTTTATCTAAATATAAAGTTATGGAATTCTTCCAAATGCACTGCCGTTATAGCTTTATGTCAACTTCGGTAAGATGAAGAAAGTTAATTAAATTAAATATGTGAAGCTAATAATTTGAATCATTTCAATATCGATTGCTAAATACGTATATACAAGCAAATCGAATTTATATCTAAATATAAGGTTATGCAATTCTTCCAAATGCACTGCCGTTATGGCTTTCTGTCAACTTCAGTAAGATGTAGAAAGTTGGTTAATTTAAATGATTGAAGTTAATGATTTAAAGCAACTCAATATCGACTGCTAAACGCGTATATACAAGAAAATCGAATTTATAACTAAATAAATTGTTATGGAACTCTTCCAAATGCACCGCCGTTATGGCTTTATGTCAACTTCGGTAAGATGAAGAAAGTTAATTAAATTAAATATGTGAAGCTAATGATTTGAATCATCTCAATATCGATTGCTAAATACGTATATACAAGCAAATCGAATTTATATCTAAATATAAGGTTATCGAATTCTTCCAAATGCACTGCCGTTATGGCTTTATGTCAACTTCAGTAAGATGTAGAAAGTAAGTTAATTTAAATATTTGAAGTAAAGGATTTGAAGCAACTCAACTTCGATTGCTAAATGCGTATATACAAGAAAATCGACTTTATGCTTAAATATAAGATTTTAGAATTCTTCCAAATGCACTGCCGTTATGGCTTTATGTCACTTTCAGTAAGATGAAGAAAGTTAATAATTTTAAATATGTAAAGTTAATGTTCAGAACCTACACAGTATCGACTACTAAATGCGCATATGCAAGAAAATCGACTTTATATCTAGTTATAAGATTTTGGGATTCTTCCAAATGCACCGCCGTTATGGCTTGATGTCACCTTCAGTAAGATGAAGAAAGTTAATTAACTTAAATAAGTAAAGTTTATGGTCAGAAGCTACTCAATATCGATTGCTAAATGCGTATATACAAGCAAATCGAATTTATATCTAAATATAAGGTTATGGAATTCTTCCAAATGCACTGCCGTTATGGCTTTATGTCAACTTCATTAATTTTCATTTAAAGTTAGTTAACTTAAATAAGTAAAGTTTATGTTCAGAAGCAACTCAATATCGACTGCTAGATGCGTATATACAAGAAAATCGAATTTTTATCTAAATATAAGGTTATGGAATTCTTCCAAATGCACTGCCGTTACAGCTTTATGTCAACTTCGGTAAGATGAAGAAAGTTAATTAAATTAAATATGTGAAGCTAATGATTTAAATCATTTCAATATCGATTGCTAAATACGTATATACAAGCAAATCGAATTTATATCTAAATATAAGGTTATGGAATTCTTCCAAATGCACTGCCGTTATGGCTTTATGTCAACTTCAGTAAGATGTAGAAAGTTAGTTAATTTAAATGATTGAAGTTAATGATTTAAAACAACTCAATATCGACTGCTAAACGCGTATATACAAGAAAATCGACTTTATACCTAAATATAAGATTATGGATTTTTTCCAAGTGCACCGCCGTTATGGCTTTATGTCAACTTCGGTAAGATGAAGAAAGTTAATTAAATTAAATATGTGAAGATAATGATTTGTAGAAAGATGTAGAAAGTAAGTTAATTTAAATATTTGAAGTTAAGGATTTGAAGCAACTCAACTTCGATTGCTAAATGCGTATATACAAGAAAATCGACTTTATGCTTAAATATAAGATTTTAGAATTCTTCCAAATGCACTGCCGTTATGGCTTTATGTCACTTTCAGTAAGATGAAGAAGTTAATAATCTTAAATATGTAAAGTTAATGTTCAGAAGCTACACAGTATCGACTGCTAAATGCGTATATACAAGAAAATTGACTTTATATCTAAATATAAGATTTTGGAATTCTTCGAAATGCACTGCCGTATAGCTTTATGTCAACTTCAGTAAGATGTAGAAAGTTAGTTAATTTAAATGATTGAAGTTAGTGATTTAAAGCAACTCAATATCGACTGCTAAATGCGTATATACAAGAAAATCGACTTTATACCTAAATATAAGATTATGGATTTTTTCCAAGTGAACCGCCGTTATGGCTTTATGTCAACTTCAGTAAGATGAAGAAAATTAATCATCTTAAATATGTAAAGTTTATGTTCAGAAGCTACCCATTATCGACTGCTAAATGCGTATATACAAGAAAATTGAATTTATATCTTAATATAAGGTTATGGAATTCTTCCAAACGCACTGCCGTTATGGCTTTATGTCAACTTCAGTAAAATTTAGAAAGTTGGTTAATTTAAATGATTGAAGTTTATGATTTAAAGCAACTCAATATCGACTGCTAAACGCGTATATACAAGAAAATCGAATTAACATCTAAATATAAGACTATGGATTTTTTGCAAATGCACTGCCGTTATGGCTTTATGTCAACTTCAGTAAGATGAAGAAAGTTAATCATTATAAATATGTAAAGTTAATGAATAGAAGCTACACAATATCGATCGCTAGATATGTGTATACAAGAAAATCGAATTTATACCTAAATATAAGATTTTGGAATTCGTCCAAATGCACTGTCGTTATGGCTTTATGTCACTTTCAGTAGGATGAAGAAAGCTAATCATCTTAAATAGGTAAATTTAATGTTCAGAAGCTACACAATATCGATCGCTAGATGTGTGTTTACAAGAAAATCAAATTTATATCTAAATATAAGATTATGGAATTCTTCTAAATGCACTGCCGTTATGGCTTTATGTCAACTTCAGTAAGATGTAGAAAGTTAGTAAATTTAAATATTTGAAGTTAAGGATTTGAAGCAACTCAACTTCGATTCAGTGCATTTGGAAGAATTCCATAACCTTATATTTAGATATAAATTCGGTTTTCTTGTAAACACTCGATCGATATTGAGTAGTTTCTGAACATAAACTTTACATATTTAAGATTATTAACTTTCTTCATCTTACTGAAAGTGACATAAAGCCATAACGTCAGTGCATTTGTAAGAATTCCAAAACCTTATATTTATGTATAAAGTCGATTTTCTTGTATACACACATCTAGCAATAGATATTGAGTAGCTACTAATCATTAACTTTACGTATTTAAGATGATTAACTTTCTTTATCGTACTGAAGTTGGCATAAAGCCATAACGGGAGTACATTTGCAAAAATCTTATATTTAGATATAAAGTCGACCTTCTTGTATATACGCCTTTAGAAATCGATATTGAGTAGCTCCTAATCATTAACTTTACATATTTAAGATTATTAACTTTCTTCATCTTACTGAAGTTGACATAGAGCCATAACGGCACTGCATTTGGAAGAATTCCAAAACCTTATATTTAGATATAAAGTCGTTTTTCTTGTTTATACGCATTTAGCAATCGATATTGAGATGATTTAAGTCATTAGCTTCAAATATTTAAATTAACTAACTTTCTACATCTTACTGAAGTTGACATAAAGCCATAACGGCAGTGCATTTGGAAGAATTCCATAAACTTATATTTAGATATAAATTCGATTTTCTTGTATACACATATCTAGCGATCGATATTGTGTAGCTTCTGAACATTAACTTTACATATTTATGATAATTAACATTCTTCATCTTACTAAAAGTGACATAAAGCCATAACGGCAGTGCATTTGGAAGAATTCCAAAATCTTATATTTAGGTATAAAGTCGATTTTTTTGTATACACACATCTAGCGATCGATATTGAGTAGCTTCTAATCATTAACTTTACATATTTAAGATGATTAACTTTCCTCATCTTACTGAAGTTGGCATAAAGCCATAACGGCAGTGGATTTGCAAAAATTCCATAATATTATATTTAGATATAAAGTAGATTTTCTTGTATACACGCTTTAAGCAGTCGATATTGAGTAGCTTCTATTCATTATATTTACATATTTAAGATGATCAACTTTCCTCATCTTACTGAAGTTGGCATAAAGCCATATCGACAGTGCATTTAGAAGAATTCCAAAATCTTATATTTAGAAATAAAGTCGATTTTCTTGTATATACGCATTTAGCAGTCGATATTGAGTAGCTTCTGAACATTAACTTTACTTATTTAAGTTAATTAACTTTCTTCATCTTACTGAAGTTGACATAAAGCCATAACGGCGGTGCATATGGAAGAACCCCAAAATCTTATAACTAGATATAAAGTCGATTTTCTTGTATATACACATCTAGCGATCGATATTGTGTAGCTTCTGAGCATTAAATTTACATATTTAAGATGATTAACTTTCTTCATCTTACTGAAAGTGACATAAAGCCATAACGGCAGTGCATTTGGAAGAATACCATAACTTTATATTTAGATATAAATTCGATTTTCTTGTATATACGCATTTAGCAGTCGATATTGAGTAGCTTCTGAACATAAACTTTACTTATTTAAGTTAATTAACTTTCATCATCTTACTGAAGTTGACATAAAGCCATAACGGCGGTGCATTTGGAAGAATCTCAAAATCTTATAACTAGATATAAAGTCGATTTTCTTTTATATACACATCTAGCGATCGATATTGTGCAGCTTCTGAACATTACATTTACATATTTAAGTTAATTAACTTTCTTCATCTTACTGAAGTTGGCATTAAGCCAAAACGGCATTTGGAAGAATCCCAAAATCTTATAACTAGATATAAAGTCGATTTTCTTTTATATACACATCTAGCGATCGATATTGTGCAGCTTCTGAACATTAAATTTACATATTTAAGTTAATTAACTTTCTTCATCTTACTGAAGTTGGCATTAAGCCAAAACGGCATTTGGAAGAATCCCAAAATCTTATAACTAGATATAAAGTCGATTTTCTTTTATATACACATCTAGCAATCGATATTGTGAAGCTTCTGAACATAAACTTTACATATCTAAGATGATTAACTTTCTTCATCTTACCGAAGTTGACATAAAGCTATAACGGCAGTGCATTTGCAAAAATTCCAAAATCTTATATTTAGAAATAAAATCGATTTTCTTGTATATACGCATTTAGCAATAGATATTGTGTAGCTTCTAAACATTAAATTTACATATTTAAGATGATTAACTTTCTTCATCTTACTCAAGTTGGTATAAAGCCATAACGGCAGTGCATTTGCAAAAATTCCAAAATCTTATATTTCGATTCAAAGTCGATTTTATTGTATAAACGCATTTAGCAATCGATATTGAGTTGCTATAAATCATTGACTTCAATTATTTAAATTAACTAACTTTCTACATCTTACTGAAGTTGACATAAAGCCATAACGGCAGTGCATTTGGAAGAACTCCATAACCTTATATTTAGATATAAATTCGATTTTCTCGTATACACACATCTAGCGATCGATATTGTGTAGCTTCTGAACATTAACTTTACATATTTAAGATGATTAATTTTCTTCATCTGAAGTGCATTTGCAAAAATTCCATAATCTTATATTTAGATAAAAAGTCGCTTTCTTGTATATACGCCTTTAGCAGTCGATATTGAGTAGCTGCTGTTCATTAACTTTACATATTTAAGATGATTAACTTTCTTTATCTTACTGAAGTTGGCATAAAGCTATAACGACAGTGCATTTGCGAAAATTCCAAAATCTTATATTTAGATATAAAATAGATTTTCTTGTATATTCACATTTAGCAATCGATATTGAGATGATTCGAATCACTAGCTTCACATATTTAAGTTAATTAACTTTCTTCATTTTACCGAAGTTGACATAAAGCTATTACGGCAGTGCATTTGGAAGAATCCCAAAATCTTATATTTAGATATAAATTCGTTTTTCTTGTATACACAAATCTAGCAATCGATATTGTGTAGCTTCTGAACATACACTTTACATATTTAAGATGATTAACTTTCTTCATCCTACTGAAGTTGGCATAAAGCCATAACCGGAGTGCATTTGCAAAAATTCCAAAATCTTATATTTAGAAATAATGCCGATTTTCTTCTATATACGCATTTAGCAATCGATATTGAGTTGCTTCAAATCATTAACTTCAAATATTTAAATTAACTAACTTTCTACATCTTACTGAAGTTGACATAAAGCCATAACGGCGGTGCATTTGGAAGAATCCCAAAATCTTATAACTAGATATAAAGTCGATTTTCTTGTATATACACATCTAGCAATCGATATTGTGTAGCTTCTGAACATAAACTTTACATATTTAAGATGATTAACTTTCTTCATCTTACCGAAGTTGACATAAAGCTATAACGGCAGTGCATTTGGAAGAATTCCATAACCTTATATTTAGATATAAATTAGATTTTCTTGTATATACGCATTTAGCAGTCGATATTGAGTAGCTTTTGAACATAAACTTTACTTATTTAAGTTAATTAACTTTCTTCATCTTACTGAAGTTGACATAAAGCCATAACGGCGGTGCATTTGGAAGAATCCCAAATCTTATAACTAGATATAAAGTCGATTTTCTTGTATATACACATCTAGCAATCGATATTGTGTAGCTTCTGAACATAAACTTTACATATTTAAGATGATTAACTTTCTTCATCTTACCGAAGTTGACATAAAGCTATAGCGGCAGTGCATTTGCAAAAAGTCCAAAATCTTATATTTAGAAATAAAGTCGATTTTCTTGTATATACGCATTTAGCAATCGATAGTGTGTAGCTTCTGAACATAAACTTTACATATTTAAGATGATTAATTTTCTTCATCTTACCGAAGTTGACAAATCTTCTAACTAGATATAAAGTCGATTTTCTTGTATATACACATCTAGCGATCGATATTGTGTAGCTTCTGAACATTAAATTTACATATTTAAGATGATTAACTTTCTTCGTCTTACTGAAAGTGACATAAAGCCATAATGGCAGTGCATTTGGAAGAATGCCATAACCTTATATTTAGATATAAATTCGATTTTCTTGTATATACGCATTTAGCAGTCGACATTGTGTAGCTTCTGAACATAAACTTTACTTATTTAAGTTAATTTGCTTTCTTCATCTTTCTGAAGTTGACATAAAGCCATAACGGCGGTGCATTTGGAAGAATCCCAAAATCTTATAACTAGATATAAAGTCGATATTCTTGTATATACACATCTAGCAATCGATATTGTGTAGCTTCTGAAAATAAACTTTACATATTTAAGATTATTAACTTTCTTCATCTTACCGAAGTTGATATAAAGCTATAACGGCAGTGCATTTGCAAAAATTCCAAAAATCTTATATTTAGAAATAAAGTCGATTTTCTTGTATATACGCATTTAGCAATCGATATTGTGTAGCTTCTGAACATAAACTTTACATATTTAAGATGATTAACTTTCTTCATCTTACCGAAGTTGACATAAAGCTATAACGGCAGTGCATTTGCAAAAATTCCAAAATCTTATATTAAGGAATAAAGTCGATTTTCTTCAATTAACGCATTTAGCAATCGATATTGAGTTGCTTTAAATCATTAACTTCAAATATTTAAATTAACTAACTTTCTACATCTTACTGAAGTTGGCATAAAGCCATAACGGCAGTGCATTTGCAAAAATTCCAAAATCTTATATTTAGAAATAATGCCGATTTTCTTCTATATACGCATTTAGCAATCGATATTGAGTTGCTTTAAATCATTAACTTCAAATATTTAAATTAACTAACTTTCTACATCTTACTGAAGTTGGCATAAAGCCATAACGGCAGTGCATTTGCAAAAATTCCATAATCTTATATTTAGATATAAATTCGATTTTCTTGTATAAACGCATTTAGCAGTCGATATTGTGTAGCTTCTGAACATAAACTTTACTTATTTAAGTTAATTAACTTTCTTCATCTTACTGAAGTTGACTTAAAGCCATAACGGCGGTGCATTTGGAAAAATTCCAAAATCTTATATTTAGGTATAAAGTCGATTTTCTTGTATACACATATCTAGAAATCGATATTTAGTAGATTCTAATCATTAACTTTACATATTTAAGATGATTAAATTTCTTCATCTGAAGTGTATTTGCAAAAATTCCATAATCTTATTTTTAGATATAAATTCGATTTCTTGTATATACGCCTTTAGCAGTCCATATTGAGTAGCTGCTGTTCATTAACTTTACATATATAAGATGATTAACTTTCTTTATCTTACTGAAGTTGGCATTAAGCCATAACGGCAGTGCATTTGCAAAAACTCTATAATATTTTATTTAGATATAAAGTCGATTTTCTTGTATACACACATATAGCAATCGATATTGTGTAGCTTCTGAACATTAACTTTACACATTTATTTATTAACTTTCTTCATCTTACTGAAGTTGGCATAAAACCATAACGGCAGTGCATTTGCGAAAATTCGAAAATCTTTTATTTAGATATAAAGTCGATTTCTTAGTATATTCACATTTAGCAATCGATATTGAGATGATTAAAATCATTAGCTTCACACATTTAAGCTAATTAACTTTCTTCATCTTACCGAAGTTGACATAAAGCTGTAACGGCAGTGCATTTGGAAGAATCCCAAAATCTTATATTTAGAAATAAAGTCGATTTTCTTGTATATACGCATTTAGCAGTCGATATTCGGTAGCTTCTGAACATTAACTTTACATATTTAAGTTAATAAACTTTCTTCATCTTACTGAAGTTGACATAAAGCCATAACAGCGGTGCACTTGGAAAAATTCCATAATCTTATATTTAGATTAAAATTCAATTTTCTTGTATACACACATCTAGCAATCGATATTGTGTAGCTTCTGAACATTAACTTTACACATTTAAGATTATTAACTTTCTTCAACTTACTGAAGTTGGCATAAAGCCATAACGGCAGTGCATTTGCGAAAATTCCAAAATCTTATATTTAGATACAAAGTCGATTTTCTTGTATATAAGCTCTTAGCAATCGATATTGAGTTGCTTCAAATCATTAGCTTCAAATATTTAAATTAACTAACTTTCTACTTCTTACTAAAGTTGACATAAAGCCATAACGGCAGTGCATTTGGAAGAACTCCATAACCTTATATTTAGATATAAATTCGATTTTCTTGTAAACACTCATCTAGCGATCGATATTGTGTAGCTTCTGAACATTAACTTTACATACTTTAAGATTATTAACTTTCTTCATCTTACTGAAAGTAGCATAAAGCCATAACGGCAGTGCATTTGCAAAAATTCCGAAATCTTATATTTAGGTATAAAGAAAATTTTCTTGTAAACACATATCTAGCAATCGATATTGAGTAGCTTCAAATCATTAACTTCAAATATTTAAATTAACTAACTTTCTACATCTTACTGAAGTTGACATAAAGCCATAACGGCAGTGCATTTGCGAAAATTCCAAAATCTTATATTTAGATATAAATCGATTTTCTTGTACACACATCTAGCGATCGATATTGTGTAGCTTCTGTACATTAACTTTACATATTTAAGATTATTAACTTTCTTCATCTTACTGAAAGTGCCATAAAGCCATAACGGCAGTGCTTTTGCAAAAATTCCAAAATCTTATATTTATGTATAAAATCGATTTTCTTGTATACACATATCTAGCAACCGATATTGAGTAGCTTCAAATCATTAGCTTCAAATATTTAAATTAACTAACTTTCTACATCTTACTGAAGTTGACATAAAGCCATAACGGCAGTGCATTTGGAAGAACTCCATAACTTTATATTTAGATATAAAGTCGATTTTCTTGTATACACACATCTAGCAGTCGATATTGAGTAGCTTCTATTCATTAACTTTACATATATAAGATGACTAACTTTCTTTATCTTATTGAAGTTGGCATAAGGCCATAACGACAGTGCATTTAGAAGAATTCCAAAATCTTTTATTTAGATATAAAGTCGATTTTCTTGTATATTCACATTTAGCAATCGATATTGAGATGATTCAAATCATTAGCTTCACATATTTAAGCTAATTAACTTTCTTCATCTTACCGAAGTTGACATAAAGCTATAACGGCAGTGCATTTGGAAGAACTCCATAACCTTATATTTAGATATAAATTCGATTTTCTTGTAAACACACATCTAGCGATCGATATTGTGTAACTTCTGACCATTAACTTTACATATTTAAGGTTATTAACTTTCTTCATCTTACTGAAAGTGACATAAAGCCATAACGGCAGTGCATTTGGAAGAATTCCAAAACTTTATATTTAGGTATAAAGTCGATTTTCTTGTATACACACATCTAGCAATCGATCTTGAGTAGCTCTTAATCATTAACTTTACATATTTAAGATGATTAACTTTCTTCATCGTACTGAAGTTGGCATAAAGCCATAACGGAAGTGCATTTACAAAAATCTTATATTTAGATATAAAGTCAATTTTCTTGAATATACGCCTTTAGCAATCGAAATTGAGTAGCTCCTAATCATTCACTTTACATACTTAAGATGGTTAACTTTCTTCATCTTACTGAAGTTGGCATAAAGCCATAACGACAGTGCATTTAGAAGAATTCCAAAATCTTATATTTAGATATAAAGTCGATTTTCTTGTATATTCCCATTTAGCAATCGATATTGAGATGATTCAAGTCATTAGCTTCAAATATTTAAATTAACTAACTTTCTACGTCTTACTGAAGTTGACATAAGGCCATAACGGCAGTGCATTTGGAAGAATTCCATAACCTTATATTTAGACATAAATTCGATTTTCTTGTATACACACATCTAGCGATCGATATTGTGTAGCTTCTGAACACTAACTTTACATATTTAAGATTATTGACTTTCTTTATCTTACTGAAAGTGACATAAACCCATAACGGCAGTGCATTTGGAAGAATTCCAAAATCTTATATTAAATTATAAAGTCGATTTTGTTGTATATACGCATTTCGTAATCGACATTGAGTTGTCTCAAATCATTATCTTCAAAGATTTAGGTTAATTAGCTTTCTTCATCTTACTGAAGTTGACATAAAGCCATAACGGCAGTGCTTTGGAAGAATGCCATAACCTCATATTTAGATAAAAATTCGGTCTTCTTGTATATACAGATTTTGCAATCGATATTGAGATGCTTCAAATCATTAGCTTCACATATTTAAGTTAATTAACTTTCTTCATCTTACCGAAGTTGACATAAAGCCATAACGGCATTGCATTTGGAAGAATTCTAAAATCTTATATTAATGTATAAAGTCGATTTTCTTTTATATACGCATTTAGCAATCGATTTTGCATTGCTTCTAATCATTAGCTTCACATATTTAAGTTAATTAATCTTTTACATCTTACTGAAGTTGGTATAAAGCCATAACGGCAGTGAATTTGAAAGAATTCCATATAGCCATAACGGCAGTGCATTTGGAAAAATTCTAAAATCTTATATTAAATTATAGAGTCGATTTTCTTGTATATACGCATTCCGTAATCGACATTGAGTTGCCTCAAATCATTATATTCAAAGATTTAGGTTAATTAACTTTCTTCTTCTTACTGAAGTTGACATAAAGCCATAACGGCAGTGCTTTGGAAGAATTACATAACCTCATATTTAGATATAAATTTGGTCTTCTTGTATATACGCATTTCGTAATCGACACTGCGTTGCCTCAAATCATTATCTTCAAAGATTTAGGTTAATTAACTTTCTTCATCTTACTGAAGTTGACATAAAGCCATAACGGCAGTGCTTTGGAAGAATTCCATAACCTCATATTTAGATATAAATTCGGTCTTCTTGTATATACAGATTTTGCAGTCGATATTGAGATGCTTCAAATCATTAGCTTCACATATTTAAGATGATGAACTTCTTCATCTTGCTGAAGTTAACATAAAGCCATAACGGCGGTGCACTTGGAAAAATTCCATAATCTTATATTTAGATGTAAATTCGATTTTCTTGTATATTCACATTTAGCAATCGTAATTGTGTAGCTTCTGAGCATTAACTTTACACGTTTAAGATTATTACCTTTCTTCATCTTACTGAAAATTACATAAAGCCATAACGGCAGTACATTTGGAAGATTTCCAAAATCTTATATTGAGGTATATAGTCGATTTTCTTGTATATAAGCGTTTAGCGGTCGATATTGAGTAGCTTCTATTCATTAACTCTACATATTTAAGATTATTAACTTTCTTCATCCTACTGAAGTTGGCATAAAGCCATAACGGCAGTGCATTTAGAAGAATTCCAAAATCTTATATTTACATATTTAAGTTAATTAACCTTTTACATCTTACTAAAGTTGACATAAAGCCATAACGGCAGGGCATTTGGAAGATTTCCATAACCTCATATTTAGATATAAAGTCGTTTTTCTTGTATATACGCATTAGCAATCGATTTTGAGTTGCCTCAAATCATTAGCTTCACATATTCAAGTTACTTGACTTTCTGCATCTTGCTGAAATTGACATAAAGCCATAACGGCAGTGCATTTGGAAAAATTCGAAAATCTTATATTTATGTATAAAGTCGGTTTCCTTGTATATTCATATTTAGCAATCGATATTGAGTTGCCTCAAATCATTAGCTTCACATATTTAAGTTAATTAAATTTCTTCATCTTACCGAAGTTGACACAAAGCCAAAACGGCATTGCATTTGGAAGAATTCTAAAATCTTATATGAAAGTATAAAGTAGATGTTCTTGTAGATACGCATTTAGCAATCGATTTTGCATTGCTTCAAATCATTAACTTCACATATTTAAGTTAATTGACTTTCTTTATCTTACCGAAGTTGACATAAAGCCATAACGGCAGTACATTTGGAAGATTTTCATGACCTCATCTTTAGATATAAAGTCGTTTTTCTTGCATAAGTTAACACAACAGCTCATAAAAGCTATGCCAATTGACAAAAACCAATTGGCTAAAATAGTTACCCAACTTTGCACGCGCATCAGCATAAACTGCTGACACCTAATAAATTTGGAGCGCTTCGATCAACGAACCTTACTACTGCAATTCGGCAATTTTTGGGAAAGCTGAGATCGCTGGGAACAATAAATAATAAACAGAGTAATTCGGCAAATCAACAAATATTGCACATGCAAGTGCAACTTGAATTGTGTGCAGAAATAGGTTTCATTAAAGTTAAGAATATTATTGTAATTTAGATTTTAATCGTTTGTAAAAGAAGACGGTCAATGAAGAATAAAGACAATGGACGCGAGTCCACTTGTTTTTTAAAAATAAAAATTATGAAAATATAATTTAACTTATATACGCATTAGCAATCGATTTTGAGTTGCCTCAAATCATTAGCTTCACATATTTAAGTTAATTGACTTTCTTCATCTTACCGTTGTTGACATAAAGCCATAACGGCAGTGCATTTGCAAAAATTCCATAATCTTGTACTTAGATATAAAAACTCGATTTTCTTGTATACAGCATTTAGCAGTCGATACTGAATAGCTTCTATTAATTAACTTTACATATTTAAGTTAATTAACCTTTTACATCTTACTGAAGTTGACATAAAGCCATAACGGCAGTGCATTTGCAAGAATTCCAAAATCTTATATTTAGATACAAAGTCGAATTTCTTGTATACACACATTTAGCAATCGATATTGAGTAGCTTCTAATCATTAACTTTACATATATAAGTTAATTAACTTTTTTCATCTTACTAAAGTTGGCATAAAGATATAACGGCAGTGCATTTGGAAGAATTACAAAATCTTTAATTTATATATAAGGTCGATTTTCCTGTACATACACATCCAGTAATCGATATTGAGTAGCTTCTAATCATTAACTTCACATATTTAAGTTAATAGACATTATTCACCTTACTGGAAGAGGCATAAAGCCATAAAGGCATTGCATTTTGAAGAATTCTAAAATCTTATATTAAAGTATAATGTCGACTTTCTTGTATATACGCATTTAGCAATCGATTTTGCATTGCTGCAAATAATTAACTTCACATATTTAAGTTAATTGACTTTCTTTATCTTACCGAAGTTGACATAAAGCAATAACGGTAGGGCATATGGAAGATTTCCATAACGTCATATTTAGATTTAAAGTCGTTTTTCTTGTATATACGCGTTAGCAATCGATTTTGAGTTTCCTCAAATCACTAGCTTCACATATTTAAGTTAATTAACCTTTCACATCTTACTGAAGTTGACATAAAGCCATAACGGCAGTGCATTTTGAAGAATTCAAAAATCTTATATTTATGTATAAAGTCGATTTTCTTGTATATTCATATTTAGCAATCGATATTGAGTTGCTTCAAATCATTAGCTTCACATATATAAGTTAATTAACTTTCTTCATCTTACCGAAGTTGACATAAAGTTATAACGGCATTGCAGTTGGAAGAATTCTAAAATCTTATATTAAAGTAAAAAGTCGATTTTCTTATATGTACGCATTTAGCAATTGATTTTGCATTGCTTCAAATCATTAGCTTCATATATTTAAGTTAATTGACTTTCTTCATCTTACCTATGTTGACATAAAGCCAAAACGGCAGTGTATTTGCAAAAATTCCATAATCTTATACCTAGATATAAAAACTCGATTTTCTTGTATATACGCATTTAGACGTCGATATTGAGTAGCTTCTGAACATAAACTTTACTTATTTAAGTTAATCAACTTTAAATGAAAATGAAGTTGACATAAATCCATAACGGCAGTGCATTTGGAAGAATTCCATAACTTTATATTTAGATATAAATTCGATTTGCTTGTATATACGCATTTAGCAGTCGATATTGAGTAGCTTCTGAACATAAACTTTACTTAGTTAAGTTAATTAACTTTCTTCATCTTACTGAAGTAATCATTAACTTTACATATTTAAGTTAATTAACATTCTTCATCTTACTGAAGTTGACATAAAGCCATAACGGCAGTGCATTTGGAAGAATCCCAAAATCTTATAACTTGATATAAAGTCGATTTTCTTGTATATACACATCTAGCGATCGAACATTAAATTTACATATTTAAGATGATTAACTTTCTTTATCTTACTGAAAGTGACATAAAGCCATAACGGCGGTGCATTTGGAAGAATTCTAAAATCTTATATTTAGGTATAAAGTCGATTTTCTTGTATATACGCATTTAGCAATCGATGTTGAGTTGCTTCAAATCATTAACATCTATATCATCTATCATAATATTTAAATTAACTAACTTTCTTCATCTTACTGAAAGTGACATAAGGCCATAACGGCAATGCATTTGAAAGAATTCCAAAATCTTATATTTAGGTATTAATTCGATTTTCTTGTATACACATATCTTCCAGTCGATATTGAGTAGCTTCTAACCATTAACTTTACTTATTTACGATGATTAAATTTCTTCATCTTACTGAAGTTGGCATAAAGCGATAACGACAGTGCATTAAGAAGAATTCCAAAATCTTATATTTAGATATAAAGTCGATTTTCTTGAATATTCACATTTAGCAATCGAGATTGAGATGATTCAAATCATCATATTTAATTTAACTAACTTTCTTCATCTTACCGAAGTTGACATAAAGCTATAACGGCAGTGCATTTGGAAGAATCCCAAAATCTTATAATTAGATATAAAGTCGATTTTCTTGTATATACGCATTGAGCAGTCGATACTGAGTAGCTTCTTAACATAAGCTTTACATGTTTAACTTAATTAACTTTCTTCATCTTACTGAAGTTGACATAAAGCCATAACGGCATTTGGAAGAATTCCAAAATCTTATATTTAGATACAAAGTCGATTTTCTTGTATATATGCATTTAGCAATCGATATTGAGTTGCTTCAAATCATTAACTTCAAATATTTAAACTAACTAACTTTCTACGTCTTACTAAAGTTGACATAAAGCCATAACAGCAGTGCATTTGGAAGAGTTCCATAACATTTTATTTAGTTATAAATTCGATTTTCTTGTACATACGCATTAAGCAGTCGATATTGAGTAGCTTCTGAACATAGACTTTACATATTTAAGTTAACTAACTTTCTTCATCTTACTGAAGTTGACATAAAGCCATAACGGCAGTGCATTTGGAAGATTTCCAAAATCTTATATTTAGATACAAAGTCGGTTTTCTTGTATATACGCATTTGGCAATCGATATTGATTTCCTTCAAATCATTAACTTCAAATATTTAAATAAACTAACTTTCTACATCTTACTGAAGTTGACATAAAGCCATAACAGCAGTGCATTTGGAAGAACTCCATAACCTTATATTTAGATATAAAGTCGATTTTCTTGTATATACGCCTTTAGCAGTCGATACTGAGTAGCTTCTATTCATTAACTTTACATATTTAAGATGATTAACTTTCTTCATCTTACTGAAGTTGGCATAAAGCCATATCGACGGTGCATTTAGAAGAATTCAAAACCTTTAAATTTAGATATAAAGTCAATTTCCTTGTACATTCACATTTAACAATCGATATTGAGATAATCAAATCATTAGCTTCACATATTTAAGTTAATTAACTTTCTTCATCTTACCGAAGTTGACATAAAGCTATAACGGCAGTGCATTTGGAAGAATTCCATAAACTTATATTTAGATATAAATTCGATTTTCTTGTATACACACATCTAGCAATCGATATTGAGTAGCTCCTAATCATTAACTTTACATATTTAAGATTATTAAATTTCTACATATTACAGAGAGTGACACAAAGCCATAACGGCACTGCATTTCGAAGAATTCCAAAACCTTATATTTAGGTATAAAGTCGATTTTCTTGTATACACACATCTAGCAATCGATATTGAGTAGCTCCTAATCATTAACTTTACATATTTAAGATGATTAACTTTCTTCATCGTACTTAAGTTGGCATAAAGCCATAACGGAAGTACATTTACAAAAATCTTATATTTAGATACAAAGTCGATTTTCTTGTTTATACGCATTTAGCAATCGATATTGAGTTGCTTCAAATCATTAGCTTCAAATATTTAAATTAACTAACTTTCTACATCTTACTGAAGTTGACATAAAGCCACAACGGCAGTGCATTTGGAAGAATTCCATAACCTTATATTTAGATATAAATTCGATTTGCTTGTATATACGCCTTTAGCAGTCGATATTAAGTAGCTTCTTTTTATTAACTTTACATATTTAAGATTATTAACTTTCTTCATCTTACTGAAGTAGGCATAAAACCATAACGACAGTGCATTTAGAAGAATTCCAAACTCTTATATTTAGATACAAAGTCGATTTTCTTGTATACACGCTTTAAGCAGTCGATATTGAGTAGCTTCTATTCATTAACTTTACATATTTAAGATGATCAACTTTCTTCATCTTACTGAAGTTGGCATGAAGCCATAACGACAGTGCATTTAGAAGAATTCCATAACCTTATATTTAGAAATAAAGTCGATTTTCTTGTATATAGGCATTTAGCAGTCGATATTGAGTAGCTTCTGAACATTAGCTTTACATATTTAAGGTAATTAACTTTCTACATCTTACTGAAGTTGACATAAAGCCATAACGGCAGCGCATTTGGAACAACTCCATAAACTTATATTTAGATATAAATTCGATTCTATTGTATACATACATCTAGCAATCGATATTGTGTAGCTTCTGACCATTAACTTTACATATTTAAGATTATTAACTTTCTTCATCTTACTGAAGTTGATATAAAGCCATAACGGCATTTGGAAGAATTCCATAACCTTATATTTAGTTATAAATTCGATTTTCTTGTATATACGCATTTAACAATCGATATTGAGTTGCTTCAAATCATTAGCTTCAAATATTTAAATTAACTAACTTTCTACATCTTACTGAATTTGACATAAAGCCATAACGGCAGTGCATTTGGAAGAATTCCATAAACTTATATTTTGTTATAAATTTGATTTTCTTGTATATAAGCATTTAGCAGTCGATATTGAGTAGCTTCTGAAAATAGACTTTACATATTTAAGTTAATTAACTTTCTTCATCTTACTGAAGTTGACATAAAGCCATAACGGCATTTGGAAGAATTCCAAAATCTTATATTTAGATACAAAGCCGATTTTCTTGTATATACGCATTTGGCAATCGATATTGAGTTGCTTCAAATCATTAACTTCAAATATTTAAATAAACTAACTTTCTACATCTTACTGAAGTTGACATAAAGCCATAACAGCAGTGCATTTGGAAGAACTCCATAACCTTATATTTAGATATAAAGTCGATTTTCTTGTATATACGCTTTTAGCAGTCGATACTGAGTAGCTTCTATTCATTAACTTTACATATTTAAGATGATTAACTTTCTTCATTTTACTGAAATTGGCATAAAGCCATATCGACAGTGCATTTAGAAGAATTCCAAACTCTTAAATTTAGATATAAAGTCGATTTCCTTGTATATTCACATTTAACAATCGATATTGAGATGATTCAAATCAATAGCTTCACATATTTAAGTTAATTAACTTTCTTCATCTTACCGAAGTTGACATAAAGCTATAACGGCAGTGCATTTGGAAGAATTCCATAACCTTATATTTAGATATAAATTCAATTTTCTTGTAAACACACATCTAGCGATCGATATTGTGTAGCTTCTGACCATTAAATTTACATATTTAAGATGATTAACTTTCTTCATCTTACTGAAAGTGACATAAAGCCATAACGGCGGTGCATTTGGAAGAATTCTAAAATCTTATATTTAGGTATAAAGTCGATTTGCGTATATACATTTAGCAATCGATATTGAGTTGCTTCAAATCATTAACTTCAAATATTTAAATTAACTAACTTTCTACATCTTACTGAAGTTGACATAAAGCCACAACGGCAGTGCATTTGGAAGAATTCCATAACCTTATATTTAGATATAAATTCGATTTGCTTGTATATACGCATTTAGCAGTCGATATTGAGTTGCTTCAAATCATTAACTTCAAATATTTAAAATTAACTAACTTTCTACATCTTACTGAAGTTGACATAAAGCCACAACGGCAGTGCATTTGGAAGAATTCCATAACCTTATATTTATATATAAATTCGATTTGCTTGTATATACGCATTTAGCAGTCGATATTGAGTAGCTTCAAATCAATAACTTGAAACATTTAAATTAACTAACTTTCTACATCTTACTAAAGTTGACATAAAGCCATAACGGCAGTGCATTTGGAAGAAATCCATAACCTTCTATTTAGTTATCAATTCGATTTTTTTGTATATACGCATTTAGCAGTCGATATTGAGTAGCTTCTGAACATAAACTTTACTTGTTTAAGTTAATTAACTTTAAATGAAAATGAAGTTGACATAAAGCCATGACGGCGCACTAAGGGGTATTTGATGCAAAAACCGGTCATAATTATTTAGGGACATATATTATCTTTAAATATAATAAAAAACAATATTGAATCAATATATAGCATTTATTAATAAAAATACATGATTAGAATAGAAAAACAATAACTGAAAATAAAATAATATAATTTAAAAAAAAATTAATCGGTTTCAGGATAATCGGCTTCGCTGATTACATCAGAATCCTCTTCCTCGATAGTATTCTCGTCTGACCTATTGAGATTAGGTGTTGCTGCAGTTAAAATTGATATTGCTTCCTCGGAAAATGGCACGAGTTTCTTCTTATTCTTTGGACGATTGCAGCTGATAAGTGGATTGAATGTTAAAAGCAGTCTGTTCAAAACATCTCTATTACACTCGATCCTCGAAAACTTTCGGGCAAAATCTACCCGATATTTTCTGATATGTTTATTTCGGGCCTCAGCAGCCTCCTCGGATAATTGTCCAATTGGAAGAATTGCCTCTTGCAGCACCTGCGCTCCGTGTATCAGGATTTTGTGGACCGTTGGCGACATTGGATACCAACCGTACATTTTCACATACAATTTTGCCGTGTCTTGGGCATAATCATCGAATTTTTGAGGATCAATCTCATGACCACTTGATATTATTTCAAGAATAACTTTAAATCTTTTGATTACTTCGATGTTGATGCCGGTGATGCGAGAAGAACATTCTGCATTTTCGAAAAATCTCCTAGATGTATTCCCGTCATTACTATTTCCAAAACCAGGTTTAGGAACATCAACCAGTAGACCTATTTCATCTTTAAAAGATTTTTGTATTGTCTCTTTTGTTTCCTTAATAATCTTTTTGTCTTCTGTTGTAGTGGCTTGCTAATTATTTATGGGTTCTTTATATGCTAAGTGCAACAACAACTCAAAAAACCATATTCGGGCGTGGAGTACTGAGAGGTCAAACTTTAAAGCCTCTTGATTTATGACACCTTTTTTTAATTTATTAAAATCTTTTGAAGTCTGACCGCATACATAACATCGCATAGTAGAGGTTGTATCCATTGCAGCGTTAGAAACTTTCCCGTCTACCATTGTCAGCAATATTTTATGAATGATGTGCGCTGATGTTTCATAGTCTCTTGTATCTTCCAGATCTCTGGCTTGATTTTCGATGTATTCTATTTCTTGTTTTGTTACATCTTTTGTTTCGTGAGTAAATTGAGCTCTAATAGGCCTGCAGAATCTCACCGAAGAAGGCCAAATGGCTTTTGTTTCACCATTGAAGGTAACAACCAACCTCACTGGAACAATCGAGCTCACAAATATACTTGAATCGTCACCAGAAAGATTTTCATATTTTTGCTTAAATGGAGTTTGGTGTGATCCATCGCACCCCCATTTTGATATCAAAAGAAGGCTCTGCTTCTCGGCGTCAGTTAATGTATCTATCAGGCAGGTTCTGGAATCCGAGAGAAAGTGAATATGAAAATAAACCTAACCTATTTCCTTTTTTTTGTGTTACGAGCTGCTGACCATTTTTGTTTAAAATCTGTCTTAAAATGCCTCAAGGAACGAGACAAAACATTTCTATCCTCTGTTGGGCATGACGTCAACTGAGCAATTCTTTCTTCCAGAAAGGTGAATTTTTCGTCCATTTTTTTTCCTTTGTACTCCTTTATAATATCGTATAATTCCATTCGGGTGATATTTTTCACCATTGCTGCAGAATCTGTGAAAAAAAACAAAACCTTATAACATCTTATTTTGTATAGAATTACACCTTGGACTTTAAAAAAAATACCTATAAAAATGGGGTGGGTTGGGGGACAATTTTACTTCTGTTTCGGATAGAAGAAAGTCCAAATTACATTTCCGTACCAGAATTCTGACGCGACAAATCCCGACAAATAATCAAAAACAATAATGTTATACTTTTTTTGTAAAAATACTACATTCTTGCAAAGGCAACTAACAACATCAGTTTAAATGCTTAAATTTAAGAATAAATTGACTGTTATACGTCTTAATCATAAGTACATACCTTTTACTTCCATATTCAATAAATAATTTCCAAGTAAATCTCCACACGCAGCCGTATCAACCAAGGGAAATTATGTGAATAATCGAGAACGCCGAGAACAGAGACACGCGTTACACTCAATGATTGGGTTCCGACTGGATCCGTGGCGAGAGCGAGGTAAAAAGCGGGCGGGGGAGGGGTGCGCAGGTTGGAGCGGTTATTGTAAATAGTAAAATATGCGGCGTAAATACCATTTGGCGAAGTTTAGTAAAACCACTTATGACGGGTTTTTTGCATAAAATACCCTTTAGTGCGGCGGCATTTGAAAGAATTCCATAACCTTATATTTAGATATAAATTCGATTTGCTTGTATATACGCATTTAGCAGTCGATATTGAGTAGCTTCTGAACATAAACTTTACTTGTTTAAGTTAATTAACTTTAAATGAAAATGAAGTAGACATAAAGCCATGACGGCGGTGCATTTGGAAGAATTCCATAACCTTATATTTAGCTTCTTAGCTTCTGAACATTAAATTTACATATTTAAGTTGATTAATTTTCTTCATCTTACTGAAAGTGACATAAAGCCATAACGGCGGTGCATTTGGAAGAATTCTAAAATCTTATATTTAGGTATAAAGTCGATTTTCTTGTATATACGCATTTAGCAATCGATACTGAGTTGCTTCAAATCATTAACTTCAAATATTTAAATTAACTAACTTTCTTCATCTTACTGAAAATGACATAAAGCCATAACGGCAGTGCAATTTGAAGAACTGGAAAATCTTATATTTAGGTATAAAGTCGATTTTCGTGTATACACATATCTAGCAGTCGATATTGAGTAGCTTCTATTCATTAACTTTACATATTTAAGATGATTAACTTTCTTTATCTTACTGAAGTTGGCATAAAGCCATAACGACAGTGCATTTGGAAGAATCCCAAAATCTTATAATTAGATATAAAGTCGATTTTCTTGTATATACGCATTTAGCAGTCGATACTGAGTAGCTTCTTAACATAAGCTTTACATATTTAAGTTAATTAACTTTCTTCATCTCACTGAAGTTGACATAAAGCCATAACGGCATTTAGAAGAATTCCAAAATCTTATATTTAGATACAAAAACGATTTTCTTGTATATACGCACTTAGCAATCGATATTGAGTTGCATCAAATCATTAACTTCAAATATTTAAATTAACTAACTTTCTACATCTTACTGCAGTTGACATAAAGCCATAACAGCAGTGCATTTGGAAGAATTCCATAACCTTATATTTAGATATAAATTCGATTTTCCTGTATATACGCATTTATCAGTCGATATTGAGTAGCTTCTGAACATAAGCTTTACATATTTAAGTTAATTAACTTTCTTCATCTTACTGAAGTTGACATAAAGCAAAACGGCGGTGCATTTGGAAGAAACCCAAATTAGATATAAGGTCGATTTTCTTGTATATACTTATTTAGCAGTCGATACTGAGTAGCTTCTTAACATAAGCTTTACATATTTAAGTTAATTAACTTTCTTCATCTCACTGAAGTTGACATAAAGCCATAACGGCATTTGGAAGAATTCCAAAATCTCTTATTTAGATACAAAAACGATTTTCTTGTATATACGCATTTGGCAATCGATATTGAGTAGCTTCTGAACATAAACTTTATTTATTTAAGTTAATTAACTTTAAATGAAAATGAAGTTGACATAAAGCCATGACGGCGGTGCATTTGGAAGAATTCCATAACCTTATATTTAGATATAAATTCGATTTGCTTGTATATACGCATTAAGCAGTCGATATTGAGTAGCTTCTGAACATAAACTTTGCTTATTTAAGTTAATTAACTTTCTTCATCTTACTGAAGTTGACATAAAGCCAAAACGGCGGTGCATTTGGAAGAATCCCAAAATCTTATAACTTGAAATAAAGTCGATTTTCTTATATATACACATCGAGCGATCGATGATGTGTAGCTTCTGAACATTAAATTTAAATATTTAAGTTGATTAACTTTCTTCATCTTACTGAAAGTGACATAGAGCCATAACGGCGGTGCATTTGGAAGAACTGCAAAATCTTATATTTAGGTATAAAGTCGATTTTCGTGTATACACATATCTAGCAGTCGATATTGAGTGGCTTCTATTCATTAACTTTACATATTTAAAATGATTAACTTTCTTTATCTTACTGAAGTTGGCATAAAGCCATAACGACAGTGCATTTGGAAGAATCCCAAAATCTTATAATTAGATATAAAGTCGATTTTCTTGTATATACGCATTTAGCAGTCGATACTGAGTAGCTTCTTAACATAAGCTTTACATATTTAAGTTAATTAACTTTCTTCATCTCACTGAAGTTGACATAAAGCCATAACGGCAGTGCATTTGGAAGAATTCCAAAATCTTATATTTAGATACAAAAACGATTTTCTTGTATATACGCATTTAGCAATCGATATTGAGTTGCATCAAATCATGAACTTCAAATATTTAAATTAACTAACTTTCTACATCTTACTGCAGTTGACATAAAGCTATAAAGGCGGTGCATTTGGAAGAATTCCATAACCTTATATTTAGTTATAAATTCGATTTTCTTGTATATACGCATTAAGCAGTCGATATTGAGTAGCTTCTGAACATAAACTTTACTTATTTAAGTTAAATAACTTTAAATGAAAATTAATTAAGTTGACATAAAGCCATAACGGCAGTGCATTTGGAAGAATTCCATTACTTGATATTTAGATATAAATTCGATTTGCTTGTATATACGCACTTAGCAGTCGATATTGAGTAGCTTCTGAACATTAACTTTACATATTTAAGATGATTAACTTTCTTAATCTTACCGAAGTTAGCATAAAGCTATAACGGCAGTGCATTTGGAAGAATCCCAAAATCTTATAATTAAATATAAAGTCGATTTTCTTGTATATACGCATTTAGCAGTCGATATTGAGTTGCTTCAAATCATTAACTTCAAATATTTAAATTAACTAACTTTCTACATCTTACTGAAGTTGACATAAGGCCATAACAGCAGTGCATTTGGAAGAATTCCATAACCTTATATTTAGATATAAATTCGATTTTCTTGTATATACGCATTTAGCAATCGATATTGAGTTGTTTCAAATCATTAGCTTTACATATTTAAGATTATTATCTTTCTTCATCTTACTGAAAGTGACATAAAGCCATAACGGCAGTGCATTTGGAAGAATTCCGAAATCTTACATTTAGGTATAAAGTCGATTTTCTTGTATACACATATCTAGCAGTCGATGTTGAGTAGCTTCTGAACATAAACTTTACTAATTTAAGTTAATTAACTTTCTCCACCTTACTGAGGTTGACGTAAAGCCACAACGGCGGTGCACTTGGAAAAATTCCATAATCTTATATTTAAGAATAAAGTCGATTTTCTTGTATATACGCATTAAGCAGTCGATATTGAGTAGCTTCTGAACATAAGCTTTACATATTTAAGTTAACTAACTTTCTTTATCTCACTGAAGTTGACATAAAGCCATAACGGCATTTGGAAGAATTCCAAAATCTCATATTTAGATACAAAAACGATTTTCTTGTATATACGCATTTAGCAATCGATATTGAGTTGCTTTAAATCATTAACTTCAAATATTTAAATTAACTAGCTTTCTACATCTTACGGAAGTTGACATAAAGCCATAAAGGCGGTGCATTTGGAAGAATTCCATAACCTTATATTTAGTTATAAATTCGATTTTCTTGTATATACGCATTAAGCAGTCGATATTGAGTAGCCTCTGAACATAAGCTTTACATATTTAAGTTAACTAACTTTCTTTATCTCACTGAAGTTGACAAAAAGCCATAACGGCATTTGGAAGAATTCCAAAATCTTATATTTAGATACAAAAACGATTTTCTTGTATATACGCATTTAGCAATCGATATTGAGTTGCTTCGAATCATTAACTTCAAATATTTAAATTAACTAACTTTCTACATCTTACTGATGTTGACATAAAGCCATAAAGGCAGTGCATTTGAAAGAATTCCATAACCTTATATTTAGTTATAAATTCGATTTTCTTGTATAAACGCATTAAGCTGTCGATATTGAGTAGCTTCTGAACATAAACTTTACTTATTTAAGTTAAATAACTTTAAATGAAAGTTAATGAAGTTGACATAAAGCCATAACGGCAGTGCATTTGGAAGAATTCCATAACTTGATATTTAGATATAAATTCGATTTGCTTGTATATACGCACTTAGCAGTCGATATTGTGTAGCTTCTGAACATTAAATTTACATATTTAAGATGATTAACTTTCTTCATCTTACTGAAAGTGACATAAAGCCATAACGGCAGTGCATTTGGACGAATTCCAAAATCTTATATTTAGGTATAAAGTCGATTTTCTTGTATACACGTATCTAGCAATCGATATTGAGTAGATTCTGTTCATTAACTTTACATATTTAAGGTTATTAACTTTCTTCATCTTACTGAAGTTGACATAAAGCCATAACGGCAGTGCATTTGCAAAAAATCCATAATCTTATATTTAGATATAAATTCGATTATCTTGTATACACACATCTAGCAATCGATTTTGTGCAGCTTGTTTCTTGTAAACACGCATCTAGCGATCGATATTGTGTAGCTTCTGAACATTAACTTTATATATTTAAGATTATCAACTTTCTTCGTCTTACTGAAGCCATAACGGCAGTGCATTTGCAAAAATTCCAAAATCTTATATTTGGATACAAAGTCGATTTTCTTGTATATACGGGTTTAGCAATCGATATTGAGTTTTAATAATTAACTTCAATCATTTTAATTAACTTATTTTTTACATCTTACTGAAGTTGACATAAAGCCATAACGGCAGTGCATTTGGAAGAATTCCATAACCTTATATTTAGATATAAATTCGACTTTTTTGTATATACGCATTTAGCAGTCGGTATTGAGTAGCTTCTGAACATAAACTTTACATATTTGTGCTAATTATGTAACTTTTTTCATCTTAATGAAGTTGACATAAAGCCATAACGGCAGTGCATTTGGAAGAATCTCAAAATCTTATAATTTGATATAAAGTCGATTTTCTTGTTCTTATATACGCATTCGAAAAGGAGCTGCCTCTATGCCGCAATGTCTGAATTTGTTATCCCCGCAAAACTAATACGGCTGTGTAAACTGACGCTGAGCAACACGAAAAGCTCCGTCAGAATCGGGAAGGACCTCTCCGAGCCGCTCGATACCAAACGAAGTTTCAGACAAGGCGATTCCCTATCTGTGACTTTTTCAACCTGCTTCTGGAGAAAATAGTTCGAGGTGCAGAACTTAATAGAGAAAGTACCATCTTTTATAAGTGTGTACAGCTGCTGGCGTATGCTGATGATATTGATATCATCGGCCTTAACACCCGCGAAGTTAGTTCTGCTTTCTCCAGACTAGACAAGAAAGCAAAACAAATGGGTCTGGCAGTGAACGACGGCCAAGACGAAAAATCTCCTGTCATCAAACAAACAGTCGTCGCTCTCGCGACTTGGCACTAACGTCACTGTTGACAGTCATAACTTTGAAGTTGTAGATAATTTCGTCTATTTAGGAACCAGTCTTAACACCACCAACAATGTCAGCCTGGAAATCCAACGCAGGATAACTCTTGCCAACAGGTGCTACTTCGGACTGAGTAGGCAATTGAAAAGTAGAGTCCTTTCTCGCCGAACAATAGCCAAACTCTATAAGTCGCTCATAATTCCCGTCTTGCTATATGGTGCAGAGGCTTGAACGATGTCAACAACTGATGAGTCGACGTTGCGAGTTTTCGAGAGAAAAGTTCTGCGAAAGATTTATGGTCCTTTGCGGGTTGGCCACGGCGAATATCGCATTCGATGGAACGATGAGCTGTACGAGATATACGACGACATTGACATAGTTCAGCGAATTAAAAGACAGCGGCTACGCTGGCTAGGTCATGTTGTCCGAATGGACGAAAACACTCAAGCTCTGAAAGTATTCGACGCTGTACCCGCCAGGGGAAGCAGAGGAAGAGGAAGACCTCCACTCCGTTGGAAGGACCAAGTGGAGAAGGACCTGGCTACGCTTGGAATATCCAATTGGCGCCACGTAGCGAAAAGGAGAAACGACTGTCGCGCTGTTGTTAAATCGGCTATAATCGCGAAAACGGTGTCTACGCCAATTAAGAAGAAGAAGATATACGCATTTAGCAGTCGATACTGAGTAGCTTCTGACCATGAACTTTACATATTTAATCTAATTAATTTTCTTCATCTTACTGAAGTTGACATAAAGCCATAACGGCGGTGCACTTGGAAAAATTCCATAATCTTATATTTAGGTATAAAGTCGATTTTCTTGTATATAAACATTTAGCAATCGATATCGAGTAGCTTCTGAACATAAACTTTACATATTTAAGTTAATTAGCTTTCTTCATCTTACTGAAGTTGACATAAAGCCATAACGGCAGTGCATTTGGAAGAATTCCATAAACTTATATTTAGATATAAATACGATTTTCTTGTATATACGCATTTAGCAGTCGATATTGAGTAGCTTCTGAACATAGACTTTACATATTTGAGCTAATTAACTTTCTTCATCTTACTGAAGTTGACATAAAGCCATAACGGCATTTGGAAGAATTTCAAAATCTTATATTTAGATACAAAAACGATTTTCTTGTATATACGCATTTAGCAATCGATATTGAGTTGCTTCAAATCATTAACTTCAAATATTTAAATTAATTAACTTTCTTCACCTTACTGAAGTTGACATAAAGCCATAACAACAGTGCATTTAGAAGAATTCCAAAATCTTATATTTAGATATAAATTTGATTTTCTTGTATATACGGGTTTAGCAATCGATATTGAGTTGTTTTTAATAATTAACTTCAATCATTTTAATTAACTTACTTTCTACATCTTACAAAAGTTGACATAAAGCCATAACGGCAGTGCATTTGGAAGAATTCCATAACCTTATATTTAGATATAAATTCGATTTTCTTGTATATACGCATTTAGCAGTCGATATTGAGTAGCTTCTGAACATAAACTTTACATATTTGTGCTAATTATGTAACTTTTTTCATCTTAATGAAGTTGACATAAAGCCATAACGGCAGTGCATTTGGAAGAATCTCAAAATCTTATAATTTGATATAAAGTCGATTTTCTTGTTCTTATATACGCATTCGAAAAGGAGCTGCCTCTATGCCGCAATGTCTGAATTTGTTATCCCCGCAAAACTAATACGGCTGTGTAAACTGACGCTGAGCAACACGAAAAGCTCCGTCAGAATCGGGAAGGACCTCTCCGAGCCGCTCGATACCAAACGAAGTTTCAGACAAGGCGATTCCCTATCTGTGACTTTTTCAACCTGCTTCTGGAGAAAATAGTTCGAGGTGCAGAACTTAATAGAGAAAGTACCATCTTTTATAAGTGTGTACAGCTGCTGGCGTATGCTGATGATATTGATATCATCGGCCTTAACACCCGCGAAGTTAGTTCTGCTTTCTCCAGACTAGACAAGGAAGCAATACAAATGGGTCTGGCAGTGAACGAGGGCAAGACGAAAAATCTCCTGTCATCAAACAAACAGTCGTCGCTCTCGCGACTTGGCACTAACGTCACTGTTGACAGTCATAACTTTGAAGTTGTAGATAATTTCGTCTATTTAGGAACCAGTATTAACACCACCAACAATGTCAGCTTGGAAATCCAACGCAGGATAACTCTTGCCAACAGGTGCTACTTCGGACTGAGTAGGCAATTGAAAAGTAGAGTCCTTTCTCGACGAACAATAGCCAAACTCTATAAGTCGCTCATAATTCCCGTCTTGCTATATGGTGCAGAGGCTTGGACGATGTCAACAACTGATGAGTCGACGTTGCGAGTTTTCGAGAGAAAAGTTCTGCGAAAGATTTATGGTCCTTTGCGGGTTGGCCACGGCGAATATCGCATTCGATGGAACGATGAGCTGTACGAGATATACGACGACATTGACATAGTTCAGCGAATTAAAAGACAGCGGCTACGCTGGCTAGGTCATGTTGTCCGAATGGACGAAAACACTCAACACTCACCTCCACTCCGTTGGAAGGACCAAGTGGAGAAGGACCTGGCTACGCTTGGAATATCCATATTGGCGCCACGTAGCGAAAAGGAGAAACGACTGTCGCGCTGTTGTTAAATCGGCTATAATCGCGTAAGCGGTGTCTACGCCAATTATGAAGAAGAAGATATACGCATTTAGCAGTCGATATTGAGTAGCTTCTGACCATGAACTTTACATATTTAAGATAATTAATTTTCTTCAACTTACTGAAGTTGACATAAAGCCATAACGGCGGTGCACTTGGAAAAATTCCATAATCTTATATTTAGGTATAAAGTCGATTTTCTTGTATATAAACATTTAGCAATCGATATTGAGATGCTTTAAATCATTAACTTCAATTATTTTAATTAACTAACTTTCTACATCTTACTGAAGTTGACATAAAGCCATAACGGCAGTGCATTTAGAAGTATTCCATAAACTTATATTTAGATATAAATACGATTTTCTTGTATATACGCATTTAGCAGTCGAAATTGAGTAGCTTCTGAACATAAACTTTACATATTTGAGCTAATTAACTTTCTTCATCTTACTGAAGTTGACATAAAGGCATAACGGCGGTGCACTTGGAAAAATTCCATAATCTTATATTTAGGTATAAAGTCGATTTTCTTGTATATAAACATTTAGCAATCGATATTGAGATGCTTTAAATCATTAACTTCAATTATTTTAATTAACTAACTTTCTACATCTTACTGAAGTTGACATAAAGCCATAACGGCAGTGCATTTGGAAGAATTCTATAAACATATATTTAGATATAAAGTCAATTTTCTTGTATATTCACATTTAGCAATCGATATTGAAATGATTCGAATCATTAGCTTCACATATTTAAGCTAATTAACTTTCATCATTTTACCGAAGTTGACATAAAGCTATAACGGCAATGCATTTTGAAGAATCCCAAAATCTTATATTTAGATATAAATTCGATTTTCCTGTTTACTCACATCTAGCAATCGATATTGTGTAGCTCCTGAACATTAACTTTACATATTTAAGATTATTAACTTTCTTCATCTTAGTGAAGTTGGCATAAAGCCATAACGGCAGTGCATTTGCAAAAATTCCAAAATCTTATATTTAGATACAAAGTAGATTTTCTTGCATTCAGACATTTAGCAATCGATATTGAGTAGCTTCTAATCATTAACTTCAATTATTTAAATTAACGAACTTTCTACATTTTACTGAAGTTGACATAAAGCCATAACGGCAGTGAATTTGGAAGAATTCCATAACCTTATATTTAGATATAAATTCGAATTTCTCGTATACACACATCTAGCGATCGATATTGTGTAGCTCCTGAACATTAACTTTACACATTTAAGATTATTAACTTCCTTCATCTTACTGAAATTGGCATAAAGCCATAACGGCAGTGCATTTGGAAGAATTCCAAAATCTTATATTTAGATACAAAGAAGATTTTCTTGCATTCAGACATCCAGCAATCGATATTGAGTAGCTTCTAATCATTAACTTCAATTATTTAAATTAACGAACTTTCTACATTTTACTGAAGTTGACATAAAGCCATAACGGCAGTGAATTTGGAAGAATTCCATAACCTTATATTTAGATATAAATTCGATTTTCTCGTATACACACATCTAGCGATCGATATTGTGTAGCTTCTAATCATTAACTTTACATATTTAAGATGATCAACTTTGTTGCATCATGCGACTTTATAAATCAAAAAATATATTTTAAGAACTTAATTTGTTAAAATAATTGTATGCATTATAAAATTTTTTACATTATGTAAAATTCTTACGAATTTGTAATATACAAGTATAACCATAATCTACTACTTATGTACTAGAATAATCTATTACAATGAATTTAAGATGCTGAATTGAATTAGAACTATATACTTACCCCTTTTTTTGTATACATACTTACCTCTAGTCTAAGCCGTTAGGTTAAGATTTAGGCTAACTAATGAACTGTTGGAATAAAGATTATGATTGTATAAAAGTTCTTTTTTTAACCGGGATTTTTTAAACCGAAATAGCACAGGCAATTAGCTTTTAGTTGCGCATACTAGTGAGTCCAACGTGTAGCACTTCAACCTTAAAAAAGCTTAAGGTTTTTTCATGGCGCCCGAGCAAGGACTCAGTGCGTGGCTATAAATAATTTTCGAAAAAAGTAATACGTATTAATTTAATTTCTAACGCGTGAGCAATTGCCTGTGAATTTTTAATTTCTTTCGGTTTCGGTCGAGTGCAAGTGACTAAAGTGACAAATACTAAAAATAAATGTCTGGACAAAGACATTAAAAATAAAAATAAAATATATCTACATAGATATACATACATATATGTATATATAAAAAATTCAAAAACAAATTTTTACATTAAAAAATATACATATCGCTCATTTGCTGCAAGACCGGCATAAATCAAAAAAAAAAAAAAACGTGATTTTCGAGTTAATACTGCAGAATTGTTCGTTATATCATACTTCATGTTGAGTGAAAAATTCATATGAATACCTCTTATATGCTCCACTTGAGAAGAGAATATGTTTCCTATTTTCCGTCAGTGGCTTGTAAAAAATAGATAATAGTATAACACTTGGTGGATACATACATACATATATGTAAAATAATTGCGAAGTGCACACATATGGACACACACTGAAGTGAATAAAAACGAAGTGGTAAATCTAAACATAAAGAAAATAAAATACAAATTAACCAAATTAAAAGTTAAAAAAAAAAAGCAACTGAGAGAAACGTTTTGTGAAGTGGGTGGTGAAAACACAATATAATACATACATACTATATGACATACGTGCGGTAAAATTCACCAGTCCAATAGTGCGCAAACACAAGGAAGAAACGGAGAGAAACCAAAGGAGGATAAATCGGTTAAACGGCATACAGTGGAGTGTGAAAATAAAAGCAGTATTGAAATAAGCGTTTACATTTTTTCTGCTAAAGGTGGTTACACAGTTAGTGCATAATATTAAAAACTACCGCCAAAAACATAAAGTGCCGTTGCTACACATAAGCAAAATAAAAAGAGTGTCGCGAGTGCCGCTAAAAAGTGCCGGAAAAGAGGTACAACCCGTTAAAAGAAAAGTGCCGTAAAACTAAAAACCGATAACTTTGGCCGTTAAAACGTTAGACTATTTGTGGTAACATCACGTTGGTACCGAACGGGCTTGCGTCAACACCATCGTCCCACTGCTGCTGCGTCAACGTCAACACCATCGTCCCACCGCTGCTGCGTCAACGCGGATTCTCGCCGCTGCCAAGTCAACGTCAACAACACCGTCGCTGCTAACGTCGACGCCAGATCCGTCTCTTCGTGGGAATGAGCTGCAACTGCATTCTCTGCAAAAGGGAAGTGAACGCAGGCAAACCGCCTATGCATTCACAACAGGTAACGAGTGCGAATCACTGAAAGTGGTGCGAAAAAAAAAACGAAAATAAAAAAAAAAAAAGAGCAAGTGCACACTTTCAGTTTTTGGCTCTCCCTCTTTTCACATTTTTTCACATACGTATATTTTCTTATTGCATAGATTTATATATTAATATTCGCATACGTATATATACATACACATGTACATAAGCATTTATATATATATATACATACACATGTACATAAGCGTTTATGCATCTATGCATCTACATAAGTGAAAGAGGGATCGTGGGATTTGCGGTAGCGTTCTTAATTGAACATTAAGGTGCGACATTTTATATCTTGCAGACAAAAAAAAAAATTTTTTAAATTTTAAACGAAATAAAGTTTTACGGTTCTTTGGAAAATTTTCTCGCTTAAAAAAAAAAACATTTTCAAGAACGTTCAATTGTGCTATTGCTTATTTTGCATACTTCATAGGTTCGGCTTTCGTATACTTGGGAATCGATATCATTTTTTTTTTCTCGTTCTCGTAACCGATTCCAAATATATTTGTTGCCAACCTTTATTGCTATTGGTCTGGCTTTCGTATATTTCGGAATCGCTATACATATATTTTTCGTTTTCGTTATCGATCCCTAATATTTCTGTTGCCAACCTGTATAGTTTTTTTTTTTTCGGAAATTTAATTTAACAAGCAAAAATGAGCAAGCCAAAGCCAACTATCGCCAACCTCTCTCCGAGTAAGGAGTTGATCGACTTAAAATCATTAAAGCGTCAAAGGACGGTGGCGAAAAGTAGCATTTTGCGAATAAAAACGGGTCTTCTAGAAAAAACGATGTCATTAGATCCAATCGAATTGGAATGTCGTCTTGACATACTAAACTCACATAGTGAGAAATTGATGAAATGCCAATCTAAAATTGAAGAGATTGATGAAGACGGCATGGCCCGAGGGGAGTTAGAGGACATAATTGTAGAAACAAAATCTATAATTAAAACAATTTTGACCAAAAATAGAACATCTATTGCTGAAACATCGTTCGTAACGTCTCACAGCTCAAGGCTCCCAAAAATGAATTTGCCGAAATTCAAGGGAGAATATTCGGAATTTAAAAATTTCATGAGTTTGTTTGAGAGTTTGGTTCACAATGATCCAAACATCCCAGATATTGAAAAATTTAACCATCTGGTTAATTGTCTATCTGGGGAGGCTCTAGGCACGGTAAAAGCGTTTCAAATGTCGGATGAAAACTATCCGAAGGCGTTGGCAAGTCTCAAAAAGAATTATGACAATAAATGTTTGATTTTTTTTAATACGATTTCAAAACTTTTTGAGCTGCCAACTATCCCTAAGCCATCAGCCCCTTCATTGCGCGCGATGATTGATGAAGTGTCGGCTGTATATGACTCATTGCTATCGCTAGGCGATGAGAAACAAATCACAAATGCGATAATTATTCACATAGTCATGATAAAAGTTGACTCTGCCACCCGATCAAAGTGGGAAGAACAGCTGGATTACGACAAGTTACCATTGTGGAAGGATTGTGAAGCTATCTTAAATAGACGGTACCAGCACCTATCAGCTGAAGGCGCATCATCTTCGAGGACGAGACCCATAGCAGCAGCCAGCGCGAACCACGTGAAGCAGCCTCACATGAATGGAACTAAATCCGCTTTAGTTGCAGCGAATGCAAAGCAGCCAACATGCCAGCAGTGTAAATCGAAGGACCACTACTTAACAGCTTGCCCCACTTTTAAAACTCTCTCTGTTCAACAGAGATTTGAGTTTGTCAAATCAGTGCCCTTATGCATAAATTGTTTGCGTAAGGGACATACGGTATCCAAATGCAGAGCGGATCGATGTCGCGTGTGTAATCGGTCCCACCACACCTTACTGCACCAGTATCCTGTATCCTTCGCTGCTGAGCCTCATCCGCAACCAACAACAACTACACACGCAATGCATACATTAAGTGTGCCTGATCGGGTAATGTTGGCAACAGCAGTTATTCTGGTGAGATCAAGCTGTGGAGAGTACCTGCCCGCAAGAGCCTTGCTGGACTCGGAAAGTCAAGTCAACTTTATAACGGAGGATTTGGCCCAAAACGACGCCAAAACAGGACTTTAAATATTATCGGGATTGGTAATTCAAGTACAAAAGTTGGGGCCAAATTAAGCGCATTTGTGAAATCGCGCGTAAATAATTATGAATTTTCGGCGGAATTCTGGAATATGCGATGTATTTCGGCTAATCATCCAGACCATACCATCAATATTAATGGTTGGAAAATTCCGCACAATATTAAATTGGCGGATCCAGAATTCCAAAAATCTCAAAAGATCGATATGTTATTAGGGGCGGAAACCTTTTTCGATTTATTAGCGGTTGGTCAAATTAAAAGTGGCCCTAATCAACCAACGCTACAGAAAACTCTTTTGGGATGGATTGTTTCTGGTAAATATGTCAGCAGTCTTAGTCCTCCTCCCGAAGTAAATAGCACATTATACCAAACTGAAGAAGACTTAACGTCAATAGATTCAGTAGTCCAAAAATTCTGGGCTCTGGAGGAACTTCCTTCAGAAACAATTGGCAACAAATTCACACCTGAACAAAATGAATGTGAACAATTTTTCGTCAAAACAACTGAAGTATTACCTTCAGGAAGGCTTCAAGTCAGAATGCCCTTTAAAGCTGACCGTAAGTTACTCGGTCACTCCTATGAAATCGCAGTTCGGCGGTTTCAGGCCCTGGAGAGGAAAACATTGAAAGATCCAGAACTTCGTAAAATGTATCTGGACTTCATGAATGAGTATAAAGCGCTGGGTCACATGAGCCCAACAAATAATAAGATCCCGAGTGAACCACACTATTTCATTCCGCATCAGTGTGTTTTGAGGCCTGAAAGCACAACAACAAAATTACGAGTTGTCTTTGATACGTCGAGTCGTACTTCTTCTCAAATTTCATTAAATGAACTTTTGATGGTAGGTCCAACCATCCAAGAAGAATTATATTCAACTCTTCTTCGTTTTCGCTTACATAAGTATGCACTAACAGCGGACATTACTAAAATGTACCGTCAAATAATTATGCATGAAGAAGACAGAAATTGTCAGCTTATTGTGTGGAGAGAGCATCCTTCTGAGCAAATTCAAATTTTTCGTCTTAACACCGTAACATACGGCACTGCGCCTGCTCCATTTCTCGCAACACGGTGTTTACAAATGCTCAGTGATGCTAATACAACTAAATACCCACTCGGTTCATTGGCCATTAAAAGAGACTTTTATGTTGATGACTTATTAACAGGATCTGAAAATTTTGAGTCTCTAGATCTTATAAGAAGTGAAATAATTAAAATATTAAACTCGGCCGGATTCACCTTAACAAAGTGGTTTTCGAACCACCCTAAATTTTTCGACAGTAATTATACTGAAAGTCATTAAGCTTCAATGACAAAAACTCAACTAAAACACTAGGAATCCATTGGTTGCCGAAAGAGGATTTGTTTCGGTTTGTTTTGGATGCCAATTTTCATGATCTGCGAGCTACTAAACGAAACATACTATCAGTCTCTGCTCGCCTTTTCGATCCTCTTGGATTATTAGCCCCACTAGTTACCAAAGCAAAAATCTTATTGCAAGAGCTTTGGATCCAAAAACTAGATTGGGATGAGTCGATTCCATTGCGTCTTGATACTAGCTGGCAGAATTTCAAAGCCAACCTACTGCAGCTGTCATCAATTAGCATTCCTCGATACGTAAATCTAGAGTCGAGTGCTATCTGCCAAATACATGGCTTCTCCGACGCTTCAATAAGAGCGTACGGATGCTGCATATATATACGAAGCCAATCTGCTAGTGGTGTCAAATGTATGCTGCTTACTGCAAAATCTAGAGTGGCTCCGCTGAAGACCAAGTCTCTTCCGCGTCTCGAGCTCTCGGCAGCACATCTTCTTGCCAAATTATGGTCACGAATTGCGCCAATGTTGAATCGACAATTTGAAAAAATTATATTTTGGACAGACTCTGAAATCGTATTGCATTGGGTAAAAACGCATCCATCGTCATTACAAACCTTTGTTGCAAATAGAGTGTCTGAAATCCAAGAATGGACTGACAATATAAATTGGCGACATGTGCCAACAAAACAAAATCCTGCGGATCAAGTGTCTCGGGGTTGCAACGTGGATGAATTGAATAATTCAATATGGTTTGGCGGTCCACAGTTCCTCCTAGAAGACCCCGCTTTATGGCCAATTAACACTCACTTCCAGCTTTCCCCAGACGATGAAGCATTAGAGAAGAAGAAAAATACTTTCACACTAGCCATAAATGTGAAAGAGAATTCACTATTGAACCTTATCGAAAAATTCTCTTCTCATCAAAAATTGCTTCGTGTGGTTGCCTATCTATTACGGTGGATTAGACGACCAAAAATACCTACGGAGGGAAGGCACCTGACATCTGACGAATTACACTTGAGTTTTTTAAAAATTGTTCAGGTGATTCAACATTCGGAATTTGCGAATGAAATCCAAAAACTCACGAAAGGCACCACGCTACCCTCAAACTTGCAAAAACTGAATCCGTTTTTGCATGAGTACTCGGATATGTCGCTTTCATTCAAATTAATCCGAGTAGGAGGTCGCCTTTTAAATGCACCTCTCCCATACGATGCCAAATTCCCGTTATTACTAAATAAGAATTCGCACTTCGTTATCAATTATTTACGGTTCCTGCACTTTCGAAATCACCACGCAGGGGAAAAAGCGTTGGTTGGGCTTCTTCGAGAACGCATATGGCTGATTAATGCAAGAGAAGCATGCAGTAGAACCGTAAGAAACTGTACACACTGCTTTCATTATAAGCCGAAGTTGCAAACCCAAATAATGGGAAATTTGCCAGTCGAAAGGCTTCGAGCGCTACGACCCTTTCTTATATGTGGCGTAGATTTTTGTGGTCCAATTTATACCACATTAAAAATACGCGGTCGACCACCCGTAAAAACCTATATCGCAGTTTTCGTTTGTTTCACGTCTAAAGCAGTACACTTAGAATTAGTCTCTGACTTATCAACTAATTCCTTTATTCTCGCCCTAAAAAGGTTCATTGGTCGCCGAGGGATGCCACAGACGATATACAGCGACAACGCAACGAACTTCGTCGGCGCCGATCGCAAGTTGCGCGAACTCAAAGAGACGTTTCTGTCCCAGTCTCCGGAAGTACTGGAATTTGCCGCCGTAGAAGAGTTCAAATTCGCCTTTATACCACCGAGGGCGCCGCACTTCGGCGGGTTATGGGAGGCGGCAGTGAAGTCCGCCAAACATCTCGCCGTGCGCGCAATGGGCAACGTGCTGCTCACCGCCGAAGAGCTAGGAACACTGATAGCCGAAGTGGAGGCCATCCTCAACTCGCGGCCCCTCGCACCGTTGAGCCAGGATCCCAACGATGGCGAAGCATTGACTCCAGCACACCTATTAATAGGGTGCTCCCTCCGAGCCTTACCACCGGCAGAAGTGTCAACGGACCGAGTTCGCTATTGCGAGAGATGGCAACTTGTTTGCTGTCTCAAGCAACAGTTTTGGCGACAGTGGTCCAAAACGTACATTACCAGTCTTCAGCAGCGCAACAAATGGCTGCACCCGAAACGCAACCTGCAGCCCGGCGATCTCGTCCTCGTCCACGAAGACAACACGCCACCGCAGCAGTGGGCACTAGGACGAATCGCCGCAACCGTAGAAGGACGAGACGGGAAAGTGCGAGTGGCAGACGTGGCAACCAAGGCATAGTAGCGCCCTATTCACAAGCTCGCCCTGCTGCCTGTCGAAGTTGAAGGATCATGATCCTGTCAAGGTGGCCGATGTTGCGTCATTATTTATAAACTTTATAAATCAAAAAATATATTTTAAGAACTTAATTTGTTAAAATAATTGTATGCATTATACAATTTTTTACATTATGTAAAATACTTACGAATTTGTAATATACAAGTATAACCATAATCTACTACTTATGTACTAGAATAATCTATTACAATGAATTTAAGATGCTGAATTTAATTAGCACTATATACTTACCCCTTTTTTTGTATACATACTTACCTCTAGTCTAAGCCGTTAGGTTAAGATTTAGGCTAACTAATGAACTGTTGGAATAAAGATTATGATTGTATAAAAGTTCTTTTTTTAACCGGGATTTTTTAAACCGAAATAGCACAGGCAATTAGCTTTTAGTTGCGCATACTAGTGAGTCCAACGTGTAGCACTTCAACCTTAAAAAAGCTTAAATGCATTTGCAAAAATTCCATAATCTTATATTTAGATATAAATTCGATTTCTTGTATATACGCCTTTAGCAGTCGATATTGAGTAGCTTCTATACATTAACTTTACATATTTAAGATGATTAACTTTCTTCATCTTACTGAAGTTGGCGTAAGGCCATAACGACAGTGCATTTAGAAGAATTCCAAAGTCTTATATTTAGATATAAAGTCGATTTTCTTGTATACACGCCTTTAGCAGTCGATATTGAATAGCTTCTATTCATTAACTTTACATATTTAAGATGATTAACTTTCTTCATCTTACCGAAGTTGACATAAAGCTATAACGGCAGTGCATTTGGAATAATCCCAAAATCTTATAATTAGATATAAAGTCGATTTTCTTGTATATACGCATTTAGCAGTCGATACTGAGTAGCTTCTTAACATAAGCTTTACATATTTAAGCTAATTAACTTTCTTCATCTTACTGAAGTTGACATAAAGCCATAACGGCAGTGCATTTGCAAAAATTCCCAAATCTTATATTTAGATACAAAGTCCATTTTCTTGTATGTACGCATTTAGCAATCGATGTTGAGTTGCTTTAAATCATTAACTTCAATAATTTAAATTAACTAACTTTCTACATCTTACTGAAGTTGACATAAAGCCATAACGGCAGTGAATTTGGAAGAATTACATAACCTTATATTTGGATACAAAGTCGATTTTCTTGTATACACGCATTTAGCAGTCGATATTGTGTAGCTTCTTTTCATTTACTTTACATATTTAAGATGATTAACTTTCTTCATCCTACTAAAGTTGGCATAAAGCCATAACGACAGTGCATTTAGAAGAATTCCAAACTCTTATATTTAGATATAAAGTCGATTTTCTTGTATATTCACATTTAGCAATCGATATTGAGTTGCTTTAAATCATTAACTTCAATTATTTACATTAACAGTGCATTTGGAAGAATTCCATAACCTTATGTTTAGATATAAATTCGATTTTCTTGTATATACGCATTTAGCAGTCGATATTGAGTAGCTTCTGAACATAAACTTTACATATTTAAGTTAATTAATTTTCTTCCTCTTACTGAAGTTGACATAAAGCCAAAACGGCGGTGCATTTTGAAGAATCCCAAATTAGATATAAAGTCGATTTTCTTGTATATACACATTTAGCAGTCGATATTGAGTAGCTTCTGAACGTTAAATTTACATATTTGAGATGATTAACTTTATTCATCTTACTGAAAGTGACATAAAGCCATAACGGCAGTGCATTTGGAAGAATTCTAAAATCGATATTGAGTTGCTTCAAATCATTAACTTCAAATATTTAAATCGATTGCTTCATCTTACCGAAAGTGACATAAAGCCATAACGGCAGTGCATTTGGAAGAATTCCATAACCTTATATTTAGCTATAAATTCGATTTTCTTGTATATACGCATTTAGCAATCGATATTGAGTTGCTTCAAATCATTAGCTTCAAATATTTAAATTAACTAACTTTCTACATCTTACTGAATTTGACATAAAGCCATAACGGCAGTGCATTTGGAAGAATTCCATAAACTTATATTTTGTTATAAATTCGATTTTCTTGTATATAAGCATTTAGCAGTCGATATTGAGTAGCTTCTGAAAATAGACTTTACATATTTAAGTTAATTAACTTTCTTCATCTTACTGAAGTTGACATAAAGCCATAACGGCATTTGGAAGAATTCCAAAATCTTATATTTAGATACAAAGCCGATTTTCTTGTATATACGCATTTGGCAATCGATATTGAGTTGCTTCAAATCATTAACTTCAAATATTTAAATAAACTAACTTTCTACATCTTACTGAAGTTGACATAAAGCCATAACAGCAGTGCATTTGGAAGAACTCCATAACCTTATATTTAGATATAAAGTCGATTTTCTTGTATATACGCTTTTAGCAGTCGATACTGAGTAGCTTCTATTCATTAACTTTACATATTTAAGATGATTAACTTTCTTCATTTTACTGAAGTTGGCATAAAGCCATATCGACAGTGCATTTAGAAGAATTCCAAACGCTTAAATTTAGATATAAAGTCGATTTCCTTGTATATTCACATTTAACAATCGATATTGAGATGATTCAAATCATTAGCTTCACATATTTAAGTTAATTAACTTTCCTCATCTTACCGAAGTTGACATAAAGCTATAACGGCAGTGCATTTATTATTTAGATATAAATTCAATTTTCTTGTAAACACACATCTAGCGATCGATATTGTGTAGCTTCTGACCATTAACATTACATATTTAAGATTATTAAAATTCTTCATCTTACTGAGAGTGACACAAAGCCATAACGGCAGTGCATTTGGAAGAATTCCAAAAACTTATATTTAGGTATAAAGTCGATTTTCTTGTATACACACATCTAGCAATCGATATTGAGTAGCTCCTAATCATTAACTTTACATATTTAAGATGATTAACTTTCTTCATCGTACCTAAGTTGGCACAAAGCCATAACGGAAGTGCATTTGCAAAAATCTTATATTTAGATACAAAGTCGATTTTCTTGTATATACGCATTTGGCAATAGATATTAAGTTCCTTCAAATCATTAACTTCAATCATTTAAATTAACTAATTTTCTACATCTTACTGCAGTTGACATAAAGGCATAACAGAAGTGCATTTGGAAGAATTCCATAACCTTATATTTAGATATAAATTCGATTTTCCTGTATGTACGCATTTAGCAGTCGATATTGAGTAGCTTCTGAACATAAGCTTTACATATTTAAGTTACTTAACTTTCTTCATCTTACTGAAGTTGACATAAAGCCAACACGGCGGTGCATTTGTAAGAATCCCAAATTAGATATAAGGTCGATTTTCTTGTATATACACATTTAGCAGTCGATATTGAGTAGCTTCTGAACGTTGTATTTACATATTTAAGATGATTAACTTTCTTCATCTTACTGAAAGTGACATAAAGCTATAACGGCAGTGCATTTGGAAGAATTCCATAACCTTATATTTAGATATAAATTCGATTTTCTTGTAAACACACATCCAGCGATCGATGTTGTGTAGCTTCTGACCATTAACTTTACATATTTAAGATTATTAAATTTCTTCATCTTACTGAGAGTGACACAAAGCCATAACGGCAGTGCATTTGGAAGAATTCCAAAACTTTATATTTAGGTATAAAGTCGATTTTCTTGTATACACACATCTAGCAATCGATATTGAGTAGCTCCTAATCATTAACTTTTCATATTTAATATGATTAACTTTCTTCATCGTACTTAAGTTAGCATAAAGCCATAACGGAATTGCATTTGCAAAAATCTTATATTTAGATACAAAGTCGATTTTCTTGTATATACGCATTTGGCAATCGATATTGAGTTCAGTTCCTTCAAATCATTAACTTTAATCATTTAAATTAACTAACTTTCTACATCTTACTGCAGTTGACATAAAGCCATAACGACAGTGCATTTAAAAGAATTCCAAACTCTTATATTTAGATATAAAGTCGATTTTCTTGTATATTCACATTTAGCAATCGATATTGAGTTGCTTTAAATCATTAACTTCAGTTATTTAAATAACGTAACTTTCTACATATTACTGAAGTTGACATAAACCCATAACGGCAGTGCATTTGGAATAATTCCATAACCTTATATTTAGACATAAATTCGATTTTCTTGTATATACGCATTTAGCAGTCGATATTGAGTAGCTTCTGAACATAAACTTTACATATTTAAGTTAATTAACTTTCTTCATCTTACCGAAGTTGACCTAAAGCCAAAACGGCGGTGCATTTGGAAGAATCCCAAATTAGATATAAGGTCGATTTTCTTGTATATGCACATTTAGCAGTCGATATTGAGTAGCTTCTGAACGTTAAATTTACATATTTAAGATGATTAACTTTCTTCATCTTACTGAAAGTGACATAAAGCCATAACGGCAGTGCGTTTGGAAGAATTCTAAAATCGATATTGAGTTGCTTCAAATCCTTAACTTCAAATATTTAATTTGATTGCTTCATCTTACCGAAGGTGTCATAAAGCCATAACGGCAGTGCATTTGGAAGAATTCCATAACCTTATATTTAGTTATATATTCGATTTTCTTGTATATATGCATTTAGCAATCGATAATGAGTTGCTTCAAATTTTTTTTTAGCTTCAAATTTTTAAATGAACTAACTTTCTACATCTTACTAAAGTTGACATAATGCCATAACGGCAGTACATTTGGAAGAATTCCATAAACTTATATTTAGTTATAAATTCGATTTTTTTGTATATACGCATTTAGCAGTCGATATTGAGTAGCTTATGAACATAAACTTTACTTATTTAAGTTAATTAACTTTAAATGAAAATTAATTAAGTTGACATAAAGCCATAACGGCAGTGCATTTGGAAGAATTCCATAACCTTATATTTAGATATAAATTCGATTTGCTTGTATATACGCATTTAGCAGTCGATATTGAGTAGCTTCAAATCATTAACTTGAAATATTTAAATTAACTAACTGTCTACATCTTACTAAAGTTGACATAAAGCCATAACGGCAGTGCATTTGGAAGAATTCCATAACCTTATATTTAGTTATAAATTCGATTTTTTTGTATATACGCATTTAGCAGTCGATATTGAGTAGCTTCTGAACATAAACTTTACTTATTTAAGTTAATTAACTTTAAATGAAAATGAAGTTGACATAAAGCCATGACGGCGGTGCATTTGGAAGAATTCCATAACCTTATATTTAGATATAAATTCGATTTGCTTGTATATACGCATTTAGCTGTCGATATTGAGTAGCTTCTGAACATAAGCTTCACTTATTTAAGTTAATTAACTTTCTTCATCTTACTGAAGTTGACATAAAGCCAAAACGGCGGTGCATTTGGAAGAATCCCAAAATCTTATAACTTGAAATAAAGTCGATTTTCTTGTATATACACATCGAGCGATCGATATTGTGTAGCTTCTGAACATTAAATTTACATATTTAAGATGATTAACTTTCTTCATCTTACTGAAAGTGACATAAAGCCATAACGGCGGTGCATTTGGAAGAATTCTAAAATCTTATATTTAGGTATAAAGCCGATTTTCTTGTATATACGCATTTAGCAATCGATATTGAGTTGCTTCAAATCATTAACTTCAAATATTTAAATTAACTAACTTTCTACATCTTACTGAAGTTGACATAAAGCCACAACGGCAGTGCATTTGGAAGAATTCCATAACCTTATATTTAGATATAAATTCGATTTGCTTGTATATACGCATTTAGCAGTCGATATTGAGTTGCTTCAAATCATTAACTTCAAATATTTAAATTAACTAACTTTCTACATCTTACTGAAGTTGACATAAAGCCACAACTTCAGTGCATTTGGAAGAATTCCATAACCTTATATTTAGATATAAATTCGATTTGCTTGTATATACGCATTTAGCAGTCGATATTGAGTAGCTTCAAATCAATAACTTGAAATATTTAAATTAACTAACTTTCTACATCTTACTAAAGTTGACATAAAGCCATAACGGCAGTGCATTTGGAAGAAATCCATAACCTTCTATTTAGTTATCAATTCGATTTTTTTGTATATACGCATTTAGCAGTCGATATTGAGTAGCTTCTGAACATAAACTTTACTTGTTTAAGTTAATTAACTTTAAATGAAAATCAAGTTGACATAAAGCCATGACGGCGGTGCATTTGGAAGAATTCCATAACCTTATATTTAGATATAAATTCGATTTGCTTGTATATACGCATTTAGCAGTCGATATTGAGTAGCTTCTGAACATAAACTTTACTTGTTTAAGTTAATTAACTTTAAATGAAAATGAAGTTGACATAAAGCCATGACGGCGGTGCATTTGGAAGAATTCCATAACCTTATATTTAGATACAAAGTCGATTTTCTTGTATATACGCATTTGGCAATCGATATTGAGTTCCTTCAAATCATTAACTTCAATCATTTAAATTAACTAACTTTCTACATCTTACTGCAGTTGACATAAAGCCATAACGACAGTGCATTTAAAAGAATTCCAAACTCTTATATTTAGATATAAAGTCGATTTTCTTGTATATTCACATTTAGCAATCGATATTGAGTTGCTTTAAATCATTAACTTCAGTTATTTAAATAACCTAACTTTCTACATATTACTGAAGTTGACATAAAGCCATAACGGCAGTGCATTTGGAAGAATTCCATAACCTTATATTTAGACATAAATTCGATTTTCTTGTATATACGCATTTAGCAGTCGATATTGAGTAGCTTCTGAACATAAACTTTACATATTTAAGTTAATTAACTTTCTTCATCTTACCGAAGTTGACCTAAAGCCAAAACGGCGGTGCATTTGGAAGAATCCCAAATTAGATATAAGGTCGATTTTCTTGTATATGCACATTTAGCAGTCGATATTGAGTAGCTTCTGAACGTTAAATTTACATATTTAAGATGATTAACTTTCTTCATCTTACTGAAAGTGACATAAAGATATAACGGCAGTGCGTTTGGAAGAATTCTAAAATCGATATTGAGTTGCTTCAAATCCTTAACTTCAAATATTTAATTTGATTGCTTCATCTTACCGAAGGTGTCATAAAGCCATAACGGCAGTGCATTTGGAAGAATTCCATAACCTTATATTTAGTTATAAATTCGATTTTCTTGTATATATGCATTTAGCAATCGATAATGAGTTGCTTCAAATTTTTTTTTAGCTTCAAATTTTTAAATTAACTAACTTTCTACATCTTACTAAAGTTGACATAATGCCATAACGGCAGTACATTTGGAAGAATTCCATAAACTTATATTTAGTTATAAATTCGATTTTTTTGTATATACGCATTTAGCAGTCGATATTGAGTAGCTTATGAACATAAACTTTACTTATTTAAGTTAATTAACTTTAAATGAAAATTAATTAAGTTGACATAAAGCCATAACGGCAGTGCATTTGGAAGAATTCCATAACCTTATATTTAGATATAAATTCGATTTGCTTGTATATACGCATTTAGCAGTCGATATTGAGTAGCTTCAAATCATTAACTTGAAATATTTAAATTAACTAACTGTCTACATCTTACTAAAGTTGACATAAAGCCATAACGGCAGTGCATTTGGAAGAATTCCATAACCTTATATTTAGTTATAAATTCGATTTTTTTGTATATACGCATTTAGCAGTCGATATTGAGTAGCTTCTGAACATAAACTTTACTTATTAAAGTTAATTAACTTTAAATGAAAATGAAGTTGACATAAAGCCATGACGGCGGTGCATTTGGAAGAATTCCATAACCTTATATTTAGATATAAATTCGATTTGCTTGTATATACGCATTTAGCAGTCGATATTGAGTAGCTTCAAATCATTAACTTGAAATATTTAAATTAACTAACTTTCTACATCTTACTAAAGTTGACATAAAGCCATAACGGCAGTGCATTTGGAAGAATTCCATAACCTTATATTTAGTTATAAATTCGATTTTTTTGTATATACGCATTTAGCAGTCGATATTGAGTAGCTTCTGAACATAAGCTTCACTTATTTAAGTTAATTAACTTTCTTCATCTTACTGAAGTTGACATAAAGCCAAAACGGCGGTGCATTTGGAAGAATCCCAAAATCTTATAACTTGAAATAAAGTCGATTTTCTTGTATATTCACATCGAGCGATCGATATTGTGTAGCATCTGAACATTAAATTTACATATTTAAGATGATTAACTTTCTTCATCTTACTGAAAGTGACATAAAGCCATAACGGCGGTGCATTTGGAAGAATTCTAAAATCTTATATTTAGTTATAAAGTCGATTTTCTTGTATATACGCATTTAGCAATCGATATTGAGTTGCTTCAAATCATTAACTTCAAATATTTAAATTAACTAACTTTCTACATCTTACTGAAGTTGACATAAAGCCACAACGGCAGTGCATTTGGAAGAATTCCATAACCTTATATTTAGATATAAATTCGATTTGCTTGCTTCTGAACATAAACTTTACTTGTTTAAGTTAATTAACTTTAAATGAAAATCAAGTTGACATAAAGCCATGACGGCGGTGAATTTGGAAGAATTACATAACCTTATATTTGGATACAAAGTCGATTTTCTTGTATACACGCATTTAGCAGTCGATATTGATTAGCTTCTTTTCATTTACTTTACATATTTAAGATGATTAACTTTCTTCATCCTACTAAAGTTGGCATAAAGCCATAACGACAGTGCATTTAGAAGAATTCCAAACTCTTATATTTAGATATAAAGTCGATTTTCTTGAATATTCACATTTAGCAATCGATATTGAGTTGCTTTAAATCATTAACTTCAATTATTTAAATTAACAGTGCATTTGGAAGAATTCCATAACCTTATGTTTAGATATAAATTCGATTTTCTTGTATATACGCATTTAGCAGTCGATATTGAGTAGCTTCTGAACATAAACTTTACATATTTAAGTTAATTAATTTTCTTCCTCTTACTGAAGTTGACATAAAGCCAAAACGGCGGTGCATTTTGAAGAATCCCAAATTAGATATAAAGTCGATTTTCTTGTATATACACATTTAGCAGTCGATATTGAGTAGCTTCTGAACGTTAAATTTACATATTTGAGATGATTAACTTTATTCATCTTACTGAAAGTGACATAAAGCCATAACGGCAGTGCATTTGGAAGAATTCTAAAATCGATATTGAGTTGCTTCAAATCATTAACTTCAAATATTTAAATCGATTGCTTCATCTTACCCAAAGTGACATAAAGCCATAACGGCAGTGCATTTGGAAGAATTCCATAACCTTATATTTAGCTATAAATTCGATTTTCTTGTATATACGCATTTAGCAATCGATATTGAGTTGCTTCAAATCATTAGCTTCAAATATTTAAATTAACTAACTTTCTACATCTTACTGAATTTGACATAAAGCCATAACGGCAGTGCATTTGGAAGAATTCCATAAACTTATATTTTGTTATAAATTCGATTTTCTTGTATATAAGCATTTAGCAGTCGATATTGAGTAGCTTCTGAAAATAGACTTTACATATTTAAGTTAATTAACTTTCTTCATCTTACTGAAGTTGACATAAAGCCATAACGGCATTTGGAAGAATTCCAAAATCTTATATTTAGATACAAAGCCGATTTTCTTGTATATACGCATTTGGCAATCGATATTGAGTTGCTTCAAATCATTAACTTCAAATATTTAAATAAACTAACTTTCTACATCTTACTGAAGTTGACATAAAGCCATAACAGCAGTGCATTTGGAAGAACTCCATAACCTTATATTTAGATATAAAGTCGATTTTCTTGTATATACGCTTTTAGCAGTCGATACTGAGTAGCTTCTATTCATTAACTTTACATATTTAAGATGATTAACTTTCTTCATTTTACTGAAGTTGGCATAAAGCCATATCGACAGTGCATTTAGAAGAATTCCAAACGCTTAAATTTAGATATAAAGTCGATTTCCTTGTATATTCACATTTAACAATCGATATTGAGATGATTCAAATCATTAGCTTCACATATTTAAGTTAATTAACTTTCCTCATCTTACCGAAGTTGACATAAAGCTATAACGGCAGTGCATTTATTATTTAGATATAAATTCAATTTTCTTGTAAACACACATCTAGCGATCGATATTGTGTAGCTTCTGACCATTAACATTACATATTTAAGATTATTAAAATTCTTCATCTTACTGAGAGTGACACAAAGCCATAACGGCAGTGCATTTGGAAGAATTCCAAAAACTTATATTTAGGTATAAAGTCGATTTTCTTGTATACACACATCTAGCAATCGATATTGAGTAGCTCCTAATCATTAACTTTACATATTTAAGATGATTAACTTTCTTCATCGTACCTAAGTTGGCACAAAGCCATAACGGAAGTGCATTTGCAAAAATCTTATATTTAGATACAAAGTCGATTTTCTTGTATATATGCATTTGGCAATCGATATTGAGTTCCTTCAAATCATTAACTTCAATCATTTAAATTAACTAATTTTCTACATCTTACTGCAGTTGACATAAAGGCATAACAGAAGTGCATTTGGAAGAATTCCATAACCTTATATTTAGATATAAATTCGATTTTCCTGTATATACGCATTTAGCAGTCGATATTGAGTAGCTTCTGAACATAAGCTTTACATATTTAAGTTACTTAACTTTCTTCATCTTACTGAAGTTGACATAAAGCCAAAACGGCGGTGCATTTGGAAGAATCCCAAATTAGATATAAGGTCGATTTTCTTGTATATACACATTTAGCAGTCGATATTGAGTAGCTTCTGAACGTTGTATTTACATATTTAAGATGATTAACTTTCTTCATCTTACTGAAAGTGACATAAAGCTATAACGGCAGTGCATTTGGAAGAATTCCATAACCTTATATTTAGACATAAATTCGATTTTCTTGTATATACGCATTTAGCAGTCGATATTGAGT
>NW_024395536.1:0-3356 GCF_016617805.1 Bactrocera tryoni | reverse complement strand
AGCATCAAATATTTAAGTTAGTTCACCCTCTTCATCTTGTTGAAGTTAACATAAAGCCATAATGTCAGTGCATTTGGAAGAATTCGACTATCCTATATTCAGGTATAAAGTCGATTTTCTTGTATATACTCATTTAGCAGTCGATATGGAGTTGCCTTAAATTATTAGCTTAACACATTTAAGTTAATTAACCTTCTTCATCTTGATGAGGTTGACTTAAAGCCATAACGGCGTTGCATTTGGAAGAATTCGACAATCTTATATTTAAGTATTAAGTCGATTTTCTTGTATATACACATTTGGCAGTCGATACTGAGTTGCCTTAAACAATTAGTTTAACATATTTAAGTCAATTAACCTTCTTCATCTTACCGAAGTTGACATAAAGCCATAACGGCAGTGCATTTGGAAGAATTGGATAATCTTATATTCAGGTATTAAGTCGATTTTCTTGTATATACACATTTAGTAGTCGATATTAAGTTGCTTTAAACCATTAGTTTAACATATCTAAGTCAATTAACCTTCTTCATTATGCTGAAGTTGACATAAAGCCATAATGGCAGTGCATTTGCAAACCAATCTTACATTCAGGTATACAGACGATTTTCGTGCATATACAGATTAAGCAGGCGATATTGAGTTGCCTAAAATCATAAGCTGCACACATTTAAGTTAATTAACCTTCTTCATCTTATCGAAGTTGACATAAGGCCACAACGGCAGTGCATTTGGAAGAATCCGACAATCTTATATTCAGGTATTAAGTCGATTTTCTAGTATATACACACTTAGCAGTCGACATGGAGTTGCTTCAAATAATAAACATCAAATGTTTAAGTTAATTAACCTTATTCATTTTACCAAAGTTGACATAAAGCCATAACGGCAGTGCATTTGGAAGAATTCGACAATCTTATATTCAGGTTCAAAGTCGATTTTCTTGTATATACACACTTAGCAGTCGATATTGAGTTGCTTCAAATCATTAACATCAGATATTTAAAATAATTAACCTTCTTTATCTTGATAAAGTTGACGTAAAGCCTTAACGGCGGTGCATTTGGAAGAATTCGACAATTTTATACTCAGGTATAAAGTCGATTTTCTTGTATATACAAATTTACCAGTCAATATTGAGTTGCCTAAAATCATTAGCTTCACACGTTTAAGTTAATTAACTTTCTTCATTTTATAGAAGTTGACATAAAGCCATAACGGCAGTGCATTTGCAAACCAATCTTACATTCAGGTACAAAGTCGATTTTCTTGTATATACACATTTAGCAGGCGATATTGAGTTGCCTAAAATCATAAGCTGCACACATTTAAGTTAATTAACCTTCTTCATCTTATCGAAGTTGACATAAGGCCACAACGGCAGTGCATTTGGAAGAATCCGACAATCTTATATTCAGGTTCAAAGTCGATTTAACTGTATATACACACTTAACAAGCGATATTGAGTTGCTTAAAATCATTAACATCAAATATTTAAGTTAATTAATTTTTTTCGTCTTACCGAAGTTGACATAAAGCCATAACGGCGGTGGATTTGGAAAATCTCGACAATCTTATGTTCAGGTATAAATTCGATTTTCTTGGATATACACATTTAGCAGTCGATATTGAGTTGCCTCAAATCATTAGCTTCACACATTTAAGTTATTTAACCTTCTTCACCTTACCGAAGTTGACATAAGGCCATAACGGCAGAGCATTTGGAAGAATTCGACAATCTTATATTCAGGTATAAAGTTGATTTGCTTGTATATACACATTTAGCACTCGATATTGAGTTGCTTTAAACCATTAGTTTAACATATTTAAGTCAATTAACCTTCTTCACCTTACCGAAGTTGACATAAAGCCATAACGGCAGGGCATTTGGAAAATCTCGACAATCTTATATTCAGGTATAAACTCGATTATCTTGTATATACACATTTAGCAGTCGATATTGAGTTGCCTTAAATCATTAGCTTCACACGTTTTAGTTAATTAACCTTCTTCATCTTACCGAAGTTGACATAAAGCCATAACAGCAGTGCATTTGGAAGAATCCGAAAATCTTATGTTCATGTATAAATTCGATTTTCTTGTAAATACACATTTAGCAGTCGATATTGAGTTGCTTCAAATCATTACCATCAAATATTTAAGTTAGTTAACCTTCTTCATCTTGCTGAAGTAAACATAAATCCATAACGGCAGTGCATTTGGAAGAATTCGACTATCTTACATTCAGGTATAAAGTTGATTTTCTCATATATACACATTTAGAACTCGATATTGAGTTGCTTTAAACCATTAGTTTAACATATTTAAGTCAATTAACCTACTTCACCTTACCGAAGTTGACATAAAGCCATAACGGCAGTGCATTTGGAAAATCTCGACAATCTTATATTCAGGTATAAACTCGATTATCTTGTATATACACATTTAGCAGTCGATATTGAGTTGCCTTAAATCATTAACATCACATATTTAAGTTAATTAACCTTCTTCATCTTGATGAAGTTGACGTAAAGCCATAACGGCGGTGCATTTGGAAGAATTCGACAATCTTATATTCAGGTAAAAGTCGATTTTCTTGTATACACACTTTGCAGTCGATATTGAGTTGCCTCAAATCATTAGCATCAAATATTTAAGTTAATTAACCTTCTTCATCTTGCTGAAGTTGACATAAAGCCATAACGGCAGTGCATTTGGAAGAATTCGACAATCTTATATTCAGGTATAAAGTCGATTTCTTGTATACACACTTTCATCAGTCGATATTGAGTTGCTTCAAATCATTAACATCAAATATTTAAGTTATTAACCTTTTCGTCTTACCGAAGTTGACATAAAGCCATAACGGCAGTGCATTTGGAAGTATCCGACAATCTTATGTTCAGGTATAAATTCGATTTTCTTGGATATACACATTTAGCAGTCGATATTGAGTTGCCTCAAATCATTAGCTTCACACATTTAAGTTATTTAACCTTCTTCACCTTACCGAAGTTGACATAAGGCCATAACGGCAGAGCATTTGGAAGAATTCGACAATCTTATATTCAGGTATAAAGTTGATTTGCTTGTATATACACATTTAGCACTCGATATTGAGTTGCTTCAAATCATTATCATCAAAAATTTAAGTTAATTAACCTTCTTCATTTTACTGAAGTTGACATAAAGCTACAACGGCAGTGCATTTGGAGGAATTCGACAACCTTATATTCAGGTATAAAGTCGATTTTCTTGTATATACACATTTAGCAGTCGATATTGAGTTGCTTCAAATCATTAACATCAAATATTTAAGTTAGTTAACCTTCTTCATCTGGCTGAAGTTGACATAA
>NW_024395535.1:0-21475 GCF_016617805.1 Bactrocera tryoni | reverse complement strand
AAATGCAAAAGTTTTCCAGACAAGAACTTTTTCCGATCGTTCAGTGTGTATTGCAGCTGTATGCTATAGTTAACCGATCTAAACAATTTCTTTGGAGATTACATTGTTGCTTCAGAAAATAATATATACCAAATTTTATGACTGTATCTTGTCAAATTAAAAAGTTTTCCATACAAGAATTTTTTCCGATCGTTAAGTTGTATGGCAGCTATATGCCATAGTTAACCGATCTAAACAATTTCTTTGGAGATTACAGTGTGGCTTTAAAAAATAATATATACCAAATTTCATGACTATGGCTTGTCAAAGGCAAAAGTTTTCCATACAAGAACTTTTTCCGATCGTTCAGTTTGTATTGCAGCTGTATGCTATAGTTAACCGATCGAAACAATTTATTTGAAAATTACATTGTTGCTTCAGAAAATAATATATACCAAATTTTGTGACTGTATCTTGTCAAATTAAAAAGTTTTAAATACAAGAACTTTTTTCCGATCGTTCAGTTTGTATGGCAGCTATATGCTATAGTTAACCGATCTAAACAATTTCTTCGGAGATTACATTGTTGCTTTAAAAATAATCTACAGAAAATTTCGTGAATTCATCTTTTCAAATGCAAAACATTTCAATACAAGAACTTTTTTCCGATCGTTCAGTTTGTATGGCAGCTATATGCTATAGCTAGCCGATCTAAACAATTTCTTTGGAGATTTAATTGTTGCTTTAGAAAATAATTTATACCAAATTCCGTGAATGTATCTTGTCAAATGCGAAAGTTTTCCATACAAGAATTTTTTCCGAACGTTCAGTTTTATGGCAGCTACATATATGCTATAGTGAACCGATATAAACAATTTCTTCGGAGAATGCATTGTTATTTTAGAAAATAATTTATACCAAATTTCGTGAATAATCAAAGGCAAAATTTTCCATACAAAAAATTTTCCCGATCGTTCAGTTTTATGGCAGTTACATATATGCTATAGTTAACCGATATAAACAATTTCTTCGGAGAATGCATTGTTGTTTTAGAAAATAGTTTATACCAAATTTCGTGAATATTCAAATGCAAAAGTTTTCCATACAAGAATTTTTCCCGATCGTTCAGTTTGTATGGCAGCTATATGCTATAGTAAGCCGATATGATCAATTTCTGCGGAGATTGCATTGTTGCTTTAGAAAATAATTTACACCAAAGTTCGTGAATATATCTTGTCAAACGCAAAAATTTTCCGTACAAGAACTTTTTTCCGATCGTTCAGTTTTTATGGCAGCTATGTACTATAGTTAACCGATCTAAACAATTTCTTCGGAGATTTTATTGTTTCTTTAAACAATAATTTATACCAAATTTCCTGAATGTATCTTGTCAAATGCAAAATTTTTCCATACACGAACTTTTTTCCGATTGTTCAGTTTGTATGGCAGCTATATGCTATAGTTAACCGATGTAAACAATTTCTTCGGAGATTACATTGTTGCTTTAGAAACTAATTTACAGCAAATTTCGGGAATATATCTTGTCAAATGCAAAAGTTAAAATTAAAAAATAATCTATTCCAAATTTCGTGAATATATCTTGTCCAATGCAAAAGTTTTCTAAACAGGAACTTTTTTCCGATAGTTCAGTTTGTATGACAGTTATATGCTATAGTTAACCGATCTAAACAATTTCTTCGGAGATTACATCGTTGCTTTAGAAAATAATTTATAGCAAATTTCGTGAATATACCTTGTCCGATGCAAAAGTTAAAAGTAAAAAATAATCTATTCCAAATTTCGTGAAGATATCTTGTCAAATGCAAAAGTTTTCTATACAAGAACTTTTTTCAGATCGTTCAGTTTGTATGACAGCTATATGCTATAGTTAACCGATCTAAACAATTTCTTCGGAGATTTTATTGTTTCTTTAAACAATAATTTATACCAAATTTCCTGAATGTATCTTGTCAAGTGCAAAATTTTTCCATACCCGAACTTTTTTCCGATTGTTCACTTTGTATGGCAGCTATATGCTATAGTTAACCGATGTAAACAATTTCTTCGGAGATTACATTGTTGCTTTAGAAAATAATTTACAGCAAATTTCGGGAATATATCTTGTCAAATGCAAAAGTTAAAAATAAAAAATAATCTATTCCAAATTTCGTGAATATATCTTGTCAAATGCAAAAGTTATCTATACAAGAACTTTTTTCTGATCGCTCAGTTGTATGACAGCTATATGCTACAGTTAGCCGATCTAAACTATTTCATCGGAGATTACAGTGTTGCTTAAGAAAATAATCTATACCAAATTTTGTGAATGTATTTTGTCAAATGCAAAAGTTTTCCATACAGGAACGTTTTTACGATAGTTCAGTTTGTATGGCAGCTATATGCTATAGTTAGCCGATCTAAACAATTTCTTCGGAGATTACATTGTTGCTTTAGAAAATAATTTACAGCAAATTTCGTGAATACACCTTGTCCGATGCAAAAGTTAAAAGTAAAAAATAATCTATTCCAAATTTCGTGAAGATATCTTGTCAAATGCAAAAGTTTTCTATACAAGAACTTTTTTCCGATCGTTCAGTTTGTATGACAGCTATATGCTATTGTTAACCGATCTAAACAATTTCTTTGGAGATTACATTGTTGCTTTAGAAAATAATTTATACCAAATTTCGTCAATGTATCTTGCCAAATGGAAAACACTTCCATACAAGAATTTTTACGATCGTTCAGTTTGTATGGCAGCTATGTGCTACAGTAACCCGATCGGATCAATTTCTGCGGAGATTGCATTGTTGCTGTAGAAAATAATCTGTACCAAATTTCGTGAATATATCTTGTCAAGTGCAAAAGTTTTCCATACAAAAACTTTTTTCCGATCGTTCAGTTTGTATGGCAGCTATATGCTATACTTAGCCGATCTAAACAATTTCTTTGGAGATTTAATTGTTGCTTTAGAAAATAATTTATACCAAATTCCGTGAATGTATCTTGTCAAATGCAAAAGTTTTCCATACAAGAATTTTTTCCGATCGTTCAGTTTTATGGCAGCTACATATATGCTATAGTTAACCGATATAAACAATTTCTTCGGAGAATGCATTGTTGTTTTAGAAAATAGTTTATACCAAATTTCGTGAATATTCAAATGCAAAAGTTTCCCATACAAGAATTTTTCCCGATCGTTCAGTTTTATGGCAGCTACATATATGCTATAGTTAACCCATCTAAACAATTTCTTCGGAAATTACATTGTTGCTTTAGAAAATAATCTATTACAAATTTCGTGAATATATGTATCTTTCCAAATGCAAAACAATTCAATACAAGATTTTTTTCCGATCGTTCAGTTTTATGGCAGCTACATACATGCTTTAGTTAACCGATCTTAACAATTTCTTTGGAGATTACATTGTTGCTTTAGAAAATAATTTATACCAAATTTCGTGAATGTAACTTGTCAAATGCAAAAGTTTTCCATACAAGAATTTTTTCCGATCGTTCAGTTTGTATGGCAGCTATATGCTATACTTAGCCGATCTAAACAATTTCTTTGGAGATTTAATTGTTGCTTTAGAAAATAATTTATACCAAATTCCGTGAATGTATCTTGTCAAAGCAAAAGTTTTCCATACAAGAATTTTTTCCGATCGTTCAGTTTTATGGCAGCTACATATATGCTATAGTTAACCGATATAAACAATTTCTTCGGAGAATGCATTGTTGTTTAAGAAAATAATTTATACCAAATTTCGTGAATATTCAAATGCAAAAGTTTCCCATACAAGAATTTTTCCCGATCGTTCAGTTTTATGGCAGCTACATATATGCTATAGTTAACGCATCTAAACAATTTCTTCGGAGATTACATTGTTGCTTTAGAAAATAATCTATAACAAATTTCGTGAAAATATGTATCTTTCCAAATGCAAAACAATTTAATACAAGAACTTGTTTACGATCGTTCAACTTGTATGGCAGCTATATGTTATAGTTAACCGATCTTAACAATTTCTTCTGAGATTACATTGTTGCTTTAAAAAATAATTTGTACAAAATTTCGTGAATATATCTTGTCAAATGCAAAAGTTTTCCATACAAGAACTTTTTTCCGATCGTTCCGTTTGTATGGCAGCTATTTGCCATAGTTAACCCATCTAAACAATTTCTTCGGATTTACATTGTTGCTTTAGAAAATAATTTATATTGAATTTCGTGAATATTCAAATGCAAAAGTTTTCCATACAAGAACTTTTTTCCGATCGTTCAGTTGTATGGCAGCTATATGCCATAGTTAACCGATCTAAACAATTTCTTCGGAGATTACATTGTTGCTTTAGAAAATAATTTGTTGCAAATTTCGTGAATATATCTTGTCAAATGCAAAAGATTACAGTGTGGCTTCAGAAAATAATCTATAACAAATTTCGTGAATATATGTATCTTTCACAATGCAAAACATTTCAATATAAGAACTTTTTTACGATCGTTCAATTTGTATGGCAGCTATATGCAATAGTTAAACGATCTAAACACTTTTTTCGCAGATTACATTGTTGCCTTAAACAATAATTTATACCAAATTTCCTGAATGTAACTTGTCAAATGCAAAAGTTTTCCTGACAAGAACTTTTTTCGATCGTTCAGTTTGTATTGCAGGTGTATGCTATAGTTAACCGATCTAAACAATTTCTTCGGAGATTACAGTGTGGCTTTAGAAAATAATATATATCAAATTTCATGACTATGTCTTGTCAAATGCAAAAGTTTTACATACAAAAACTTTTTCCGATCGTTCAGTTTGTATGGTAGCTATATGCTTTAGTAAGCCGATCTGAATAATTTCTTCGAAGATTACATTGTTGCTTTAGAAAATAATCTGTACCAAATTTCGTGAATATATCTTGTCAAATACAAAAGTTTTCCATACAAGAACTTTTTTCCGATCGTTCCGTTTGTATGGCAGTTATATGCTATACTAAACCGATCTAAACAATTTCTTCGGAGATTACATTGTTGCTTTAGAAAATAATATATACCAAATTTTATGACTGTATCTTGTCAAATTAAAAAGTTTTAAATACAAGAACTTTTTTCCGATCGTTCAGCTTGTATGGCAGCTATATGCTATAGTTAACCGATCTAAACAATTTTTTCGGAGATTACATTGTTGCTTTAAACAATAATTTATACCAAATTTGGTGTACGTATCTTGTCAAATGCAAAAGTTTTCCATACAAGAACTTTTTTCCGATCGTTCAGTTGTATGGCAGCTATATGCTATAGTTAACCGATCTAAACAATTTCTACCCAGATTACAATGTGGCTTTGAAAAATTATCTGTACCAAATTTCGTGAATATATCTTGTCAAATGCAAAACGTTTTCATACAAGAACTTTTTTACGATCGTTGAGTTCTTATGGCAGCTATATGTTATAGTAAGCCGATCTGAACAATTGCTTCGGAGATTACATTGTTGCTTTAAACAATAATTCATACCAAATTTCCTGAATGTATCTTGTCAAATGCAAAAGTTTTACATACAAGAACTTTTTTACGATCGTTCAGTTTGTATGAGAGCTATATGCTATACTAAGTCGATCTGAACAATTTCTTCGGAGATTACATTGTTGCCTTAAACAAGAATTTATACCAAATTTGGTGTACGTATCTTGTCAAATGCAAAAGTTTTCCAGACAAGAACTTTTTCCGATCGTTCAGTTTGTATTGCAGCTGTATGCTATAGTTAACCGATCTAAACATTCTTTGGAGATTACATTGTTGCTTCAGAAAATAATATATACCAAATTTTATGACTGTATCTTGTCAAATTAAAACGTTTTAAATACAAGAACTTTTTTCCGATCGTTCAGCTTGTATGGCAGCTATATGCTATAGTTAACCGATCTAAGCAATTTGTTCGGAGATTACATTGTTGCTTTCAAAATAATCTACAGCAAATTTCGTGAATTTATCTTTTCAAATGCAAAACATTTCAATACAAGAAATTTTTTACGATCGTTCAGTTTGTATGGCAGCTATATGCTATAATAAGTCGATCTGAACAATTTCTTCGAAGATTACATTGTTGCCTTAAACAATAATTTATACCAAATTTGGTGTACGTATCTTGTCAAATGCAAAAGTTTTCCAGACAAGAACTTTTTCCGATCGTTCAGTGTGTATTGCAGCTGTATGCTATAGTTAACCGATCTAAACATTCTTTGGAGATTACATTGTTGCTTCAGAAAATAATATATACCAAATTTTATGACTGTATCTTGTCAAATTAAAACGTTTTAAATACAAGAACTTTTTTCCGATCGTTCAGCTTGTATGGCAGCTATATGCTATAGTTAACCGATCTAAGCAATTTGTTCGGAGATTACATTGTTGCTTTCAAAATAATCTACAGCAAATTTCGTGAATTTATCTTTTCAAATGCAAAACATTTCAATACAAGAAATTTTTTACGATCGTTCAGTTTGTATGGCAGCTATATGCTATAATAAGTCGATCTGAACAATTTCTTCGAAGATTACATTGTTGCCTTAAACAATAATTTATACCAAATTTGGTGTACGTATCTTGTCAAATGCAAAAGTTTTCCAGACAAGAACTTTTTCCGATCGTTCAGTGTGTATTGCAGCTGTATGCTATAGTTAACCGATCTAAACAATTTCCTTGGAGATTACATTGTTGCTTCAGAAAATAATATATACCAAATTTTATGACTGTAACTTGTCAAATTAAAAAGTTTTCCATACAAGAATTTTTTCCGATCGTTAAGTTGTATGGCAGCTATATGCTATAGTTAACCGATCTAAACAATTTCTTTGGAGATTACAGTGTGGCTTTAAAAAATAATATATACCAAATTTCATGACTATGGCTTGTCAAAGGCAAAAGTTTTCTATACAAGAACTTTTTTCCTATCGTTCAGTTTGTATCACAGCTATATGCTATAGTTAACCGATCTAAACAATTTCTTCGGAAATTACATTGTTGCTTTAGAAAATAATTTATACCAAATTTCGTGAATATTCAAATGAAAAAGTTTTCCATAAAAGAACTTTTTTCCGATCGTTCAGTTTGGATGGCAGCTATATGCTATAGTTAACCGATCTGAATAATTTCTTCGGAGATTGCATTGTTGCTTTAGGAAATAATCTTTAGGAAATAATCTGTAAAGTTAAATAATAATCTATACCAAATTTCGTGAATATAACTTGTCAAATGCAAAAGTTTTCTATACAAGAACTTTTTTCCGATCGTTCAGTTTGCATGGCAGCTATATGCTATAGTTAACCGATCTAAACAATTTCTTCGGAGATTACATTGTTGCTTTAAAAATAATCTACAGCAAATTTCGTGAATTCATCTTTTCAAATGCAAAACACTTCAATACAAGAACTTTTTTACGATCGTTCAGTTTCTTCGGAGATTACATTGTTGCTTTAAAAAATAATTTGTACAAAATTTCGTGAATATATCTTGTCAAATGCAAAAGTTTTTCATACAAGAACTTTTTTCCGATCGTTCAGTTTATATTGCAGCTGTATGCTATAGCAAGCTGATCTGAACAATTTCTTCGAAAATTACATCGTTGCTTTAGAAAATAATCTGTACCAAATTTCGTGAATATATCTTGTCAAATGCAAAAGTTTTCCATACAAGAACTTTTTTCCGATCGTTCCGTTTGTATGGCAGCTATATGCCATAGTTAACCCATCTAAACAATTTCTTCGGATTTACATTGTTGCTTTAGAAAATAATTTATATTGAATTTCGTGAATATTCAAATGCAAAAGTTTTCCATACAAGAACTTTTTTCCGATCGTTCAGTTGTATGGCAGCTATATGCTATAGTTAACCGATCTAAACAATTTCTTCGGAGATTACATTGTTGCTTTAGAAATTAATTTGTTGCAATTTCCTGAATATATCTTGTCAAATGCAAAAGATTACAGTGTGGCTTCAGAAAATAATCTATAACAAATTTCATGACTATGTCTTGTCAAATGCAAAAGTTTTCCATACAAGAACTTTTTTCCGATCGTTCCGTTTGTATGGCAGCTATATGCCATAGTTAACCCATCTAAACAATTTCTTCGGATTTACATTGTTGCTTTAGAAAATAATTTATATTGAATTTCGTGAATATTCAAATGCAAAAGTTTTCCATACAAGAACTTTTTTCCGATCGTTCAGTTGTATGGCAGCTATATGCTATAGTTAACCGATCTAAACAATTTCTTCCCCGATTACAATGTGGCTGTAAAAATTAATCTGTACCAAATTTCGTGAATATATCTTGTCAAATGCAAAACGTTTTCATACAAGAACTTTTTTACGATCGTTCAGTTCTTATGGCAGCTATATGTTATAGTAAGCCGATCTGAACAATTGCTTCGGAGATTACATTGTTGCCTTAAACAATAATTCATACCAAATTTCCTGAATGTATCTTGTCAAATGCAAAAGTTTTACATACAAGAACTTTTTTACGATCGTTCAGTTTGTGTGAGAGCTATATGCAATAGTTAAGCGATTAAAACAATTTCTTCGTAGATTACGTCGTTGCTTTAGGAAATAATCTGTACCAAATTTCGTGAATGTATCTTGTCAAATGCGAAAGTTTTACATACAAGAACTTTGTTAGGATCGTTCCGTTTGTATGGCAGCTACATATATGCTATAGTTAACCCATCTAAACAATTTCTTCGGAGATTACATCGTTGCTTTAGAAAATAATTAATATTGAATTCCGTGAATATTCAAATGCAAAAGTTGTCCATACAAGAACTTTTTTCCGATCGTTCAGTTGTATGGCAGGTATGTATACGCTATAGTTAACCGATCTAAACAATTTTTTCGGAGATTACAATGTGGCTTTAAAAAATAATCTGTACCGAATTTCGTGAATATATCTTGTCAAATGCAAAACATTTCCATACAAGAACTTTTTTACAATCGTTCAGTTTGTATGGCAGCTATATGCTATAGTAAGTCGATCTGAACAATTTCTTCGGAGATTACATTGTTGCCTTAAACAATAATTTATACCAAATTTGGTGTACGTATCTTGTCAAATGCAAAATTTTTCCAGACAAGAACTTTTTCCGATCGTTCAGTTTGTATTGCAGCTGTATGCTATAGTTAACCGATCTAAACAATTTCTTTGGAGATTACATTGTTGCTTCAGAAAATAATATATACCAAATTTTATGACTGTATCTTGTCAAATTAAAACGTTTTAAATACAAGAACTTTTTTCCGATCGTTCAGCTTGTATGGCAGCTATATGCTATAGTTAACCGATCTAAACAATTTGTTTGGAGATTACATTGTTGCTTTAAAAATAAGCTACAGCAAATTTCGTGAATATATCTTGTCAAATGCAAAACATCTCAGATTACATTGTTGCCTTAAACAATAATTTATACCAAATTTCGTGAATATATCTTGTCAAATGCAAAAGTTTTCCAGACAAGAACTTTTTCCGATCGTTCAGTGTGTATTGCAGCTGTATGCTATAGTTAACCGATCTAAACAATTTCTTTGGAGATTACATTGTTGCTTCCGAAAATAATATATACCAAATTCCGTGAATGTATCTTGTCAAATGCAAAAGTTTTCCATACAAGAATTTTTTCCGATCGTTCAGTTTTATGGCAGCTACATATATGCTATAGTTAACCGATATAAACAATTTCTTCGGAGAATGCATTGTTATTTTAGAAAATAATTTATACCAAATTTCGTGAATATTCAAATGCAAAAGTTTCCCATACAAGAATTTTTCGCGATCGTTCAGTTTTATGGCAGCTACATATATGCTATAGTTAACCCATCTAAACAATTTCTTCGGAGATTACATTGTTGCTTTAGAAAATAATCTATAACAAATTTCGTGAATATATGTATCTTTCCAAAACAAAACAATTCAATACAAGAACTTGTTTACGATCGTTCAACTTGTATGGCAGCTATATGTTATAGTTAACCGATCTAAACAATTTCTTTGGAGATTACATTGTTGCTTCAGAAAATAATATATACCAAATTTCCTGAATGTATCTTGTCAAATTAAAACGTTTTAAATACAAGAACTTTTTTCCGATCGTTCAGTTGTATGGCAGCTATATGCTATAGTTAACCGATCTAAACAATTTCTTCGGAGATTACTTTGTTGCTTTAGAAAATAATCTATAACAAATTTCGTGAATATATGTATCTTTCCAAATGCAAAACAATTGAATACAAGAACTTGTTTACGATCGTTCAACTTGTATGGCAGCTATATGTTATAGTTAACCGATCTAAACAATTTCTTTGGAGATTACAGTGTGGCTTTAAAAAATAATATATACCAAATTTCATGACTATGGCTTGTCAAAGGCAAAAGTTTTCCATACAAGAACTTTTTCCGATCGTTCAGTTTGTATTGCAGCTGTATGCTATAGTTAACCGATCTAAACAATTTATTTGAAAATTACATTGTTGCTTCAGAAAATAATATATACCAAATTTTGTGACTGTATCTTGTCAAATTAAAAAGTTTTAAATACAAGAACTTTTTTCCGATCGTTCAGTTTGTAAGGCAGCTATATGCTATAGTTAACCGATCTAAACAATTTCTTCGGAGATTACATTGTTGCTTTAAAAATAATCTACAGCAAATTTCGTGAATTCATCTTTTCAAATGCAAAACATTTCAATACAAGAACTTTTTTACGATCGTTCAGTTTCTTCGGAGATTACATTGTTGCTTTAAAAAATAATTTGTACAAAATTTCGTGAATATATCTTGTCAAATGCAAAAGTTTTTCATACAAGAACTTTTTTCCGATCGTTCAGTTTATATTGCAGCTGTATGCTATAGCAAGCTGATCTGAACAATTTCTTCGAAAATTACATCGTTGCTTTAGAAAATAATCTGTACCAAATTTCGTGAATATATCTTGTCAAATGCAAAAGTTTTCCATACAAGAACTTTTTTCCGATCGTTCCGTTTGTATGGCAGCTATATGCCATAGTTAACCCATCTAAACAATTTCTTCGGATTTACATTGTTGCTTTAGAAAATAATTTATATTGAATTTCGTGAATATTCAAATGCAAAAGTTTTCCATACAAGAACTTTTTTCCGATCGTTCAGTTGTATGGCAGCTATATGCTATAGTTAACCGATCTAAACAATTTCTTCGGAGATTACATTGTTGCTTTAGAAAATAATTTGTTGCACATTTCGTGAATATATCTTGTCAAATGCAAAAGATTACAGTGTGGCTTCAGAAAATAATCTATAACAAATTTCGTGAATATATGTATCTTTCACAATGCAAAACATTTCAATACAAGAACTTTTTTACGATCGTTCAGTTTGTATGGCAGCTATATGCAATAGTTAAACGATCTAAACACTTTCTTCGCAGATTACATTGTTGCCTTAAACAATAATTTATACCAAATTTCCTGAATGTAACTTGTCAAATGCAAAAGTTTTCCTGACAAGAACTTTTTTCGATCGTTCAGTTTGTATTGCAGGTGTATGCTATAGTTAACCGATCTAAACAATTTCTTCGGAGATTACAGTGTGGCTTTAGAAAATAATATATATCAAATTTCATGACTATGTCTTGCCAAATGCAAAAGTTTTACATACAAGAACTTTTTCCGATCGTTCAGTTTGTATGGTAGCTATATGCTTTAGTAAGCCGATCTGAATAATTTCTTCGAAGATTACATTGTTGCTTTAGAAAATAATCTGTACCAAATTTCGTGAATATATCTTGTCAAATACAAAAGATTTCCATACAAGAACTTTTTCCGATCGTTCCGTTTGTATGGCAGTTATATGCTATAATAAACCGATCTAAACAATTTCTTCGGAGATTACATTGTTGCTTTAGAAAATAATTTATATTGAATTTCGTGAATATTCAAATGCAAAAGTTTTCCATACAAGAACTTTTTTCCGATCGTTCAGTTGTATGGCAGCTATATGCTATAGTTAACCGATCTAAACAATTTCTTCCCCGATTACAATGTGGCTTTAAAAAATAATCTGTACCAAATTTCGTGAATATATCTTGTCAAATGCAAAACGTTTTCATACAAGAACTTTTTTACGATCGTTCAGTTCTTATGGCAGCTATATGTTGTAGTAAGCCGATCTGAACAATTGCTTCGGAGATTACATTGTTGCCTTAAACAATAATTCATACCAAATTTCGTGAATGTATCTTGTCAAATGCGAAAGTTTTACATACAAGAACTTTGTTACGATCGTTCCGTTTGTATGGCAGCTATATGCTATAGTTAACCCATCTAAACAATTTCTTCGGAGATTACATTGTTGCTTTAGAAAATAATTAATATTGAATTCCGTGAATATTCAAATGCAAAAGTTGTCCATACAAGAACTTTTTTCCGATCGTTCAGTTGTATGGCAGGTATGTATACGCTATAGTTAACCGATCTAAACAATTTTTTCGGAGATTACAATGTGGCTTTAAAAAATAATCTGTACCAAATTTCGTGAATATATCTTGTCAAATGCAAAACATTTCCATACAAGAACTTTTTTACAATCGTTCAGTTTGTATGGCAGCTATATGCTATAGTAAGTCGATCTGAACAATTTCTTCGGAGATTACATTGTTGCCTTAAACAATAATTTATACCAAATTTGGTGTACGTATCTTGTCAAATGCAAAAGTTTTCCAGACAAGAACTTTTTCCGATCGTTCAGTTTGTATTGCAGCTGTATGCTATAGTTAACCGATCTAAACATTCTTTGGAGATTACATTGTTGCTTCAGAAAATAATATATACCAAATTTTATGACTGTATCTTGTCAAATTAAAACGTTTTAAATACAAGAACTTTTTTCCGATCGTTCAGCTTGTATGGCAGCTATATGCTATAGTTAACCGATCTAAACAATTTGTTTGGAGATTACATTGTTGCTTTAAAAATAAGCTACAGCAAATTTCGTGAATATATCTTGTCAAATGCAAAACATCTCAGATTACATTGTTGCCTTAAACAATAATTTATACCAAATTTCGTGAATATATCTTGTCAAATGCAAAAGTTTTCCAGACAAGAACTTTTTCCGATCGTTCAGTGTGTATTGCAGCTGTATGCTATAGTTAACCGATCTAAACAATTTCTTTGGAGATTACATTGTTGCTTCCGAAAATAATATATACCAAATTCCGTGAATGTATCTTGTCAAATGCAAAAGTTTTCCATACAAGAATTTTTTCCGATCGTTCAGTTTTATGGCAGCTACATATATGCTATAGTTAACCGATATAAACAATTTCTTCGGAGAATGCATTGTTGTTTAAGAAAATAATTTATACCAAATTTCGTGAATATTCAAATGCAAAAGTTTCCCATACAAGAATTTTTCCCGATCGTTCAGTTTAATGGCAGCTACATATATGCTATAGTTAACCCATCTAAACAATTTCTTCGGAGATTACATTGTTGCTTTAGAAAATAATCTATAACAAATTTCGTGAATATATGTATCTTTCCAAAACAAAACAATTCAATACAAGAACTTGTTTACGATCGTTCAACTTGTATGGCAGCTATATGTTATAGTTAACCGATCTAAACAATTTCTTTGGAGATTACATTGTTGCTTCAGAAAATAATTTATACCAAATTTCCTGAATGTATCTTGTCAAATTAAAACGTTTTAAATACAAGAACTTTTTTCCGATCGTTCAGTTGTATGGCAGCTATATGCTATAGTTAACCGATCTAAACAATTTCTTCGGAGATTACTTTGTTGCTTTAGAAAATAATCTATAACAAATTTCGTGAATATATGTATCTTTCCAAATGCAAAACAATTGAATACAAGAACTTGTTTACGATCGTTCAACTTGTATGGCAGCTATATGTTATAGTTAACCGATCTAAACAATTTCTTTGGAGATTACAGTGTGGCTTTAAAAAATAATATATACCAAATTTCATGACTATGGCTTGTCAAAGGCAAAAGTTTTCCATACAAGAACTTTTTCCGATCGTTCAGTTTGTATTGCAGCTGTATGCTATAGTTAACCGATCGAAACAATTTATTTGAAAATTACATTGTTGCTTCAGAAAATAATATATACCAAATTTTGTGACTGTATCTTGTCAAATTAAAAAGTTTTAAATACAAGAACTTTTTTCCGATCGTTCAGTTTGTATGGCAGCTATATGCTATAGTTAACCGATCTAAACAATTTCTTCGGAGATTACATTGTTGCTTTAAAAATAATCTACAGAAAATTTCGTGAATTCATCTTTTCAAATGCAAAACATTTCAATACAAGAACTTTTTTCCGATCGTTCAGTTTCTTCGGAGATTACATTGTTGCTTTAAAAAATAATTTGTACAAAATTTCGTGAATATATCTTGTCAAATGCAAAAGTTTTTCATACAAGAACTTTTTTCCGGTCGTTCAGTTTATATTGCAGCTGTATGCTATAGCAAGCTGATCTGAACAATTTCTTCGAAAATTACATCGTTGCTTTAGAAAATAATCTATACCAAATTTCATGACTGTATCTAGTCAAATGCAAAAGTTTTCCATACAAGAACTTTTTCCGATCGTTCAATTTGTATGGTAGATATATGCTATAGTAAGCCGATCTGAACAATTTCATAGGAGATTAGATTGTTGCTTTAGAAAATAATTTATATTGAATTTCGTGAATATTCAAATGCAAAAGTTTTCCATACAAGAACTTTTTTCCGATCGTTCAGTTGTATGGCAGCTATATGCTATAGTTAACCGATCTAAACAATTTCTTCCCCGATTACAATGTGGCTGTAAAAATTAATCTGTACCAAATTTCGTGAATATATCTTGTCAAATGCAAAACGTTTTCATACAAGAACTTTTTTACGATCGTTCAGTTCTTATGGCAGCTATATGTTATAGTAAGCCGATCTGAACAATTGCTTCGGAGATTACATTGTTGCCTTAAACAATAATTCATACCAAATTTCCTGAATGTATCTTGTCAAATGCAAAAGTTTTACATACAAGAACTTTTTTACGATCGTTCAGTTTGTGTGAGAGCTATATGCAATAGTTAAGCGATTAAAACAATTTCTTCGTAGATTACGTCGTTGCTTTAGGAAATAATCTGTACCAAATTTCGTGAATGTATCTTGTCAAATGCGAAAGTTTTACATACAAGAACTTTGTTAGGATCGTTCCGTTTGTATGGCAGCTACATATATGCTATAGTTAACCCATCTAAACAATTTCTTCGGAGATTACATCGTTGCTTTAGAAAATAATTAATATTGAATTCCGTGAATATTCAAATGCAAAAGTTGTCCATACAAGAACTTTTTTCCGATCGTTCAGTTGTATGGCAGGTATGTATACGCTATAGTTAACCGATCTAAACAATTTTTTCGGAGATTACAATGTGGCTTTAAAAAATAATCTGTACCGAATTTCGTGAATATATCTTGTCAAATGCAAAACATTTCCATACAAGAACTTTTTTACAATCGTTCAGTTTGTATGGCAGCTATATGCTATAGTAAGTCGATCTGAACAATTTCTTCGGAGATTACATTGTTGCCTTAAACAATAATTTATACCAAATTTGGTGTACGTATCTTGTCAAATGCAAAATTTTTCCAGACAAGAACTTTTTCCGATCGTTCAGTTTGTATTGCAGCTGTATGCTATAGTTAACCGATCTAAACAATTTCTTTGGAGATTACATTGTTGCTTCAGAAAATAATATATACCAAATTTTATGACTGTATCTTGTCAAATTAAAACGTTTTAAATACAAGAACTTTTTTCCGATCGTTCAGCTTGTATGGCAGCTATATGCTATAGTTAACCGATCTAAACAATTTGTTTGGAGATTACATTGTTGCTTTAAAAATAATCTACAGCAAATTTCGTGAATATATCTTGTCAAATGCAAAACATCTCAGATTACATTGTTGCCTTAAACAATAATTTATACCAAATTTCGTGAATATATCTTGTCAAATGCAAAAGTTTTCCAGACAAGAACTTTTTCCGATCGTTCAGTGTGTATTGCAGCTGTATGCTATAGTTAACCGATCTAAACAATTTCTTTGGAGATTACATTGTTGCTTCCGAAAATAATATATACCAAATTCCGTGAATGTATCTTGTCAAATGCAAAAGTTTTCCATACAAGAATTTTTTCCGATCGTTCAGTTTTATGGCAGCTACATATATGCTATAGTTAACCGATATAAACAATTTCTTCGGAGAATGCATTGTTATTTTAGAAAATAATTTATACCAAATTTCGTGAATATTCAAATGCAAAAGTTTCCCATACAAGAATTTTTCGCGATCGTTCAGTTTTATGGCAGCTACATATATGCTATAGTTAACCCATCTAAACAATTTCTTCGGAGATTACATTGTTGCTTTAGAAAATAATCTATAACAAATTTCGTGAATATATGTATCTTTCCAAAACAAAACAATTCAATACAAGAACTTGTTTACGATCGTTCAACTTGTATGGCAGCTATATGTTATAGTTAACCGATCTAAACAATTTCTTTGGAGATTACATTGTTGCTTCAGAAAATAATATATACCAAATTTCCTGAATGTATCTTGTCAAATTAAAACGTTTTAAATACAAGAACTTTTTTCCGATCGTTCAGTTGTATGGCAGCTATATGCTATAGTTAACCGATCTAAACAATTTCTTCGGAGATTACTTTGTTGCTTTAGAAAATAATCTATAACAAATTTCGTGAATATATGTATCTTTCCAAATGCAAAACAATTGAATACAAGAACTTGTTTACGATCGTTCAACTTGTATGGCAGCTATATGTTATAGTTAACCGATCTAAACAATTTCTTTGGAGATTACAGTGTGGCTTTAAAAAATAATATATACCAAATTTCATGACTATGGCTTGTCAAAGGCAAAAGTTTTCCATACAAGAACTTTTTCCGATCGTTCAGTTTGTATTGCAGCTGTATGCTATAGTTAACCGATCTAAACAATTTATTTGAAAATTACATTGTTGCTTCAGAAAATAATATATACCAAATTTTGTGACTGTATCTTGTCAAATTAAAAAGTTTTAAATACAAGAACTTTTTTCCGATCGTTCAGTTTGTAAGGCAGCTATATGCTATAGTTAACCGATCTAAACAATTTCTTCGGAGATTACATTGTTGCTTTAAAAATAATCTACAGCAAATTTCGTGAATTCATCTTTTCAAATGCAAAACATTTCAATACAAGAACTTTTTACGATCGTTCAGTTTCTTCGGAGATTACATTGTTGCTTTAAAAAATAATTTGTACAAAATTTCGTGAATATATCTTGTCAAATGCAAAAGTTTTTCATACAAGAACTTTTTTCCGATCGTTCAGTTTATATTGCAGCTGTATGCTATAGCAAGCTGATCTGAACAATTTCTTCGAAAATTACATCGTTGCTTTAGAAAATAATCTGTACCAAATTTCGTGAATATATCTTGTCAAATGCAAAAGTTTTCCATACAAGAACTTTTTTCCGATCGTTCCGTTTGTATGGCAGCTATATGCCATAGTTAACCCATCTAAACAATTTCTTCGGATTTACATTGTTGCTTTAGAAAATAATTTATATTGAATTTCGTGAATATTCAAATGCAAAAGTTTTCCATACAAGAACTTTTTTCCGATCGTTCAGTTGTATGGCAGCTATATGCTATAGTTAACCGATCTAAACAATTTCTTCGGAGATTACATTGTTGCTTTAGAAAATAATTTGTTGCACATTTCGTGAATATATCTTGTCAAATGCAAAAGATTACAGTGTGGCTTCAGAAAATAATCTATAACAAATTTCGTGAATATATGTATCTTTCACAATGCAAAACATTTCAATACAAGAACTTTTTTACGATCGTTCAGTTTGTATGGCAGCTATATGCAATAGTTAAACGATCTAAACACTTTCTTCGCAGATTACATTGTTGCCTTAAACAATAATTTATACCAAATTTCCTGAATGTAACTTGTCAAATGCAAAAGTTTTCCTGACAAGAACTTTTTTCGATCGTTCAGTTTGTATTGCAGGTGTATGCTATAGTTAACCGATCTAAACAATTTCTTCGGAGATTACAGTGTGGCTTTAGAAAATAATATATATCAAATTTCATGACTATGTCTTGCCAAATGCAAAAGTTTTACATACAAGAACTTTTTCCGATCGTTCAGTTTGTATGGTAGCTATATGCTTTAGTAAGCCGATCTGAATAATTTCTTCGAAGATTACATTGTTGCTTTAGAAAATAATCTGTACCAAATTTCGTGAATATATCTTGTCAAATACAAAAGATTTCCATACAAGAACTTTTTCCGATCGTTCCGTTTGTATGGCAGTTATATGCTATAATAAACCGATCTAAACAATTTCTTCGGAGATTACATTGTTGCTTTAGAAAATAATTTATATTGAATTTCGTGAATATTCAAATGCAAAAGTTTTCCATACAAGAACTTTTTTCCGATCGTTCAGTTGTATGGCAGCTATATGCTATAGTTAACCGATCTAAACAATTTCTTCCCCGATTACAATGTGGCTTTAAAAAATAATCTGTACCAAATTTCGTGAATATATCTTGTCAAATGCAAAACGTTTTCATACAAGAACTTTTTTACGATCGTTCAGTTCTTATGGCAGCTATATGTTGTAGTAAGCCGATCTGAACAATTGCTTCGGAGATTACATTGTTGCCTTAAACAATAATTCATACCAAATTTCGTGAATGTATCTTGTCAAATGCGAAAGTTTTACATACAAGAACTTTGTTACGATCGTTCCGTTTGTATGGCAGCTATATGCTATAGTTAACCCATCTAAACAATTTCTTCGGAGATTACATTGTTGCTTTAGAAAATAATTAATATTGAATTCCGTGAATATTCAAATGCAAAAGTTGTCCATACAAGAACTTTTTTCCGATCGTTCAGTTGTATGGCAGGTATGTATACGCTATAGTTAACCGATCTAAACAATTTTTTCGGAGATTACAATGTGGCTTTAAAAAATAATCTGTACCAAATTTCGTGAATATATCTTGTCAAATGCAAAACATTTCCATACAAGAACTTTTTTACAATCGTTCAGTTTGTATGGCAGCTATATGCTATAGTAAGTCGATCTGAACAATTTCTTCGGAGATTACATTGTTGCCTTAAACAATAATTTATACCAAATTTGGTGTACGTATCTTGTCAAATGCAAAAGTTTTCCAGACAAGAACTTTTTCCGATCGTTCAGTTTGTATTGCAGCTGTATGCTATAGTTAACCGATCTAAACATTCTTTGGAGATTACATTGTTGCTTCAGAAAATAATATATACCAAATTTTATGACTGTATCTTGTCAAATTAAAACGTTTTAAATACAAGAACTTTTTTCCGATCGTTCAGCTTGTATGGCAGCTATATGCTATAGTTAACCGATCTAAACAATTTGTTTGGAGATTACATTGTTGCTTTAAAAATAAGCTACAGCAAATTTCGTGAATATATCTTGTCAAATGCAAAACATCTCAGATTACATTGTTGCCTTAAACAATAATTTATACCAAATTTCGTGAATATATCTTGTCAAATGCAAAAGTTTTCCAGACAAGAACTTTTTCCGATCGTTCAGTGTGTATTGCAGCTGTATGCTATAGTTAACCGATCTAAACAATTTCTTTGGAGATTACATTGTTGCTTCCGAAAATAATATATACCAAATTCCGTGAATGTATCTTGTCAAATGCAAAAGTTTTCCATACAAGAATTTTTTCCGATCGTTCAGTTTTATGGCAGCTACATATATGCTATAGTTAACCGATATAAACAATTTCTTCGGAGAATGCATTGTTGTTTAAGAAAATAATTTATACCAAATTTCGTGAATATTCAAATGCAAAAGTTTCCCATACAAGAATTTTTCCCGATCGTTCAGTTTAATGGCAGCTACATATATGCTATAGTTAACCCATCTAAACAATTTCTTCGGAGATTACATTGTTGCTTTAGAAAATAATCTATAACAAATTTCGTGAATATATGTATCTTTCCAAAACAAAACAATTCAATACAAGAACTTGTTTACGATCGTTCAACTTGTATGGCAGCTATATGTTATAGTTAACCGATCTAAACAATTTCTTTGGAGATTACATTGTTGCTTCAGAAAATAATTTATACCAAATTTCCTGAATGTATCTTGTCAAATTAAAACGTTTTAAATACAAGAACTTTTTTCCGATCGTTCAGTTGTATGGCAGCTATATGCTATAGTTAACCGATCTAAACAATTTCTTCGGAGATTACTTTGTTGCTTTAGAAAATAATCTATAACAAATTTCGTGAATATATGTATCTTTCCAAATGCAAAACAATTGAATACAAGAACTTGTTTACGATCGTTCAACTTGTATGGCAGCTATATGTTATAGTTAACCGATCTAAACAATTTCTTTGGAGATTACAGTGTGGCTTTAAAAAATAATATATACCAAATTTCATGACTATGGCTTGTCAAAGGCAAAAGTTTTCCATACAAGAACTTTTTCCGATCGTTCAGTTTGTATTGCAGCTGTATGCTATAGTTAACCGATCGAAACAATTTATTTGAAAATTACATTGTTGCTTCAGAAAATAATATATACCAAATTTTGTGACTGTATCTTGTCAAATTAAAAAGTTTTAAATACAAGAACTTTTTTCCGATCGTTCAGTTTGTAAGGCAGCTATATGCTATAGTTAACCGATCTAAACAATTTCTTCGGAGATTACATTGTTGCTTTAAAAATAATCTACAGCAAATTTCGTGAATTCATCTTTTCAAATGCAAAACATTTCAATACAAGAACTTTTTTACGATCGTTCAGTTTCTTCGGAGATTACATTGTTGCTTTAAAAAATAATTTGTACAAAATTTCGTGAATATATCTTGTCAAATGCAAAAGTTTTTCATACAAGAACTTTTTTCCGGTCGTTCAGTTTATATTGCAGCTGTATGCTATAGCAAGCTGATCTGAACAATTTCTTCGAAAATTACATCGTTGCTTTAGAAAATAATCTGTACCAAATTTCGTGAATATATCTTGTCAAATGCAAAAGTTTTCCATACAAGAACTTTTTTCCGATCGTTCCGTTTGTATGGCAGCTATATGCCATAGTTAACCCATCTAAACAATTTCTTCGGATTTACATTGTTGCTTTAGAAAATAATTTATATTGAATTTCGTGAATATTCAAATGCAAAAGTTTTCCATACAAGAACTTTTTTCCGATCGTTCAGTTGTATGGCAGCTATATGCTATAGTTAACCGATCTAAACAATTTCTTCGGAGATTACATTGTTGCTTTAGAAAATAATTTGTTGCACATTTCGTGAATATATCTTGTCAAATGCAAAAGATTACAGTG
>NW_024395534.1:0-7022 GCF_016617805.1 Bactrocera tryoni | reverse complement strand
ATCAAATATTTAAGTTAATTAACCTTCTCCATCTTGCTGAATTTGACATAAAGCCATAACGGCAGTGCATTTGGAAGAATTCGACAATCTTATGATCAGGTATAAAGTCGATTTTCTTGTATTAAGTTAATTAACTTTATTCATCTTACTGAGTTTGACATAAAGCCATATACACACATTTAGCAGTCGGTATTGAGTTTCTTCAAATCGTTAACATCAAATATTTAAGTTAATTAACATTATCCGTCTTGCTGAATTTGACATAAAGCCATAACGGCAGTGCATTTGCAAGAATTCGACAATCTTGTGATCAGGTATAAAGCCGATTTTCTTGTATATACACTTTTAGCAGTCGGTATTGATTTGCTTCAAATCATTAACATAAATATTTAAGTTAATTAACCTTCTCCATCTTGATGAATTTGACATAAAGCCATAACGGCAGTGCATTGGGAAGAATTCGACAATCTTATATTCAGGTATAAAGTCGATTTTCTTGTATATGCGCATTAAGCAGTCGATATTGAGTTGCTTCAAATCATTAACATAAAATAGTTAAGTTAGTTAGCCTTCTTCATCTTATCGATGTTGACATAAGGCCATAACTGCAGTGCATTTGGAAGAATTCGACAAACTTATATTCTGGTATAAAGTCGATTTTCTTGTATATACACATTTAGCAGACGGTATTGAGTTGCTTCAAATCATTAACATCAAATATTTAAGTTAATTAGCTCTTTCATTTTACCGAAGTTGACATAAAGCCATAACTGCGGTGCATTTGGAAGAATTCGACAATCTTATGTTCAGGTATAAAGTCGATTTTCTTGTTTATACACATTTAGCAATCGGTATTGAGTTGCTTCAAATCATTAACATCAAATATTTAAGTTAATTAGCCTTCTTCATCTTGCTGAGTTTGACATAAAGCCATAACGGCAGTGCATTTGGAAGAATTCGACAATCTTATATTCAGGTATAAAGTCGATTTTCTTGTATATACACATTTAGCAGCCGGTATTGAGTTGCTTCAAATCGTTAACATCAAATATTTAAATTAATTAACTTTATTCATCTTACTGAGTTTGACATAAAGCCATAACGGCAGTATATTTGGAAGAATTCGACAATCTAATATTCAGGTATAGAGTCGATTTTCTTGTATATACACATCTAACAGTCGGTTGTGAGTTGCTTCAAATCATTAACATCAAATATTTAAGTTAATTAGCCTTCTTCATCTTATCGAAGTTGACATAAAGCCATAACTGCGGTGCATTTGGAAGAATTCGACAATCTTATGTTCAGGTATAAAGTTGATTTTCTTGTTTATACACATTTAGCAGACGGTATTGAGTTGCTTCAAATCATTAACATCAAATATTTAATTTAATTAACTTTCTTCATCTTACTGAGTTTGACATAAAACCATAACGGCAGTGCATTTGGAAGAATACGACAATCTTATATTCAGGATTAAAGTCGATTTTCTTGTATATACACATTTAGCAGTTGGTATTGAGTTGCTTCAAATCATTAACATCAAATATTTAAGTCAATTAGCCTTCTTCATCTTAGCGAAGTTGACATAAAGCCATACCTGCAGTGCATTTGGAAGAATTCGACGAACTTATATTCAGGTATTAAGTCGATTTTCTTGTATATACACATTTAGCAGTCGATATTGAGTTGCTTTAAATCCTTACTTTAACATATTTAAAACAATTATCCTTCTTCATATTACCGAAGTTGACGTAAAGCCATAACGGCAGTGCATTTGGAAGAATCCGACAATCTTATGTTCAGGTATAAAGTCAATTTTCTTGTATATACACATTTAGCAGTCGATATTGAGTTGCTTTAAATCATTATTGTAACTAATTTAAGTTAATTAGCCTTCTTCATCCTACCAAGGTTGACATAAAGCCATAACGTCAGTGCAGTTGGAAAAATTCGGCAACCTTATATTCAGGTATAAAGTCGATTTTCTTGTATATACACATTTAGCAGACGGTATTGAGTTGCTTCAAATCATTAACATCAAATAGTTAAGTTAGTTAGCCTTCTTCATCTTATCGAAGTTCACATAAAGCCATAACGGCGGAGCATTTGGAAGAATTCGACAATCTTATATTCAGGTATAAAGTCGATTTTCTTGTATGCACACATTTAGCAGTCGATATTGGGTTGCTTCAAATCATAAACATCAAATATTTAAGTTAATTAACCTTCTTCATCTTGCTGAAGTTAACATAAAGCCATAACGGCGGTGCATTTGGAAGAATTCGACAATCCTATATATTCAGGTATAAAGTCGATTTGCTTGTATATACACATTTAGCAGTCGATATTGAGTTGCTTTAAATCATTAGTTTATCATGTTTAAGTCAATTAACCATCTTCATCTTGATGAAGTTGACGTAAAGCCATAACAACGGTGCATTTGGAAGAACTCGACAATCTTATATTCATGTATAAAGTCGATTTTCTAGTATATACACAATTAGCTGTCGATATTGAGTTGCCTCAAATCATTAACATCAAATATTTAAGTTAATTAACCTTCTTCATCTTGCTGAAGAAACCATAAAGCCATAACGGCAGGGTATTTGGAAGAATTCGACAATTTTGTATTCAGGTTTAAAGACGATTTTCGTGTATATACACATTTAGCAGTCGATATTGAGTTGCTTCAAATCATTAACATCAAATAATTAAGTTAGTTAACCTTTTCCATCTTGTTGAAGTAAACATAAAGCCATAACGGCAGGGTATTTGCAAGAACTCGACAATCTTATATTCAGGTATAAAGACGATTTTCTCGTATATACACATTTAGCAGTCGATTTTTAGTTGCTTTAAATCATTATTTTATCATATTTAAGAAAATTAAACTTCTTTATCTTGATGAAGTTGTCGTAAAGCTATAACGGTGGTGCATTTGGAAGAATTCGACAAACTTATATTCAGGTATAAAGTCGATTTTCATGTATATACACATTTAGCAGTCGAGATTGAGTTACTTCAGATCATTAACATAAAATATTTAAGTTAGTTTACGTTCTTCATCTTGCTAAGGTAAAAATAAAGCCATAACGGCAGGGTATTTGCAAGAATTCGACAATCTTATATTCAGGTATAACGACGATTTTCTTGTATATACACATTTAGCAGTCGAAATTTTGTTGCTTTAAATCATTAATTTAACATATTTAAGTTAATTAGCCTTCTTCAACTTACCGAAGTTAACTTAAAGCCATAACGGCAGTGCATTTGGAAGAATTCGACAATCTTATATTCAGGTATAAAGTCGGTTTTCTTGTACATATACATTTAGCGGTCGGTATTGAGTTGCTTCAAATCATTAACATCAAATATTTAAGTTAATTAACCCTATTCATCTTACCGAAGTGGACATAAAGCCATAACGGTAGTGCATTTGGAAGAATTCGACAATCTTATATTCAGGTATAAAGTCGATTTTCTTGCATATACACATTTAGCAGTCGATATTGCGTTGCCTCAAATCATTAGCTTCACACATTTAAGTTATTTAACCTTCTTCACCTTACCGAAGTTGACATAAGGCCATAACGGCAGAGCATTTGGAAGAATTCGACAATCTTATATTCAGGTATTAAGTTGATTTGCTTGTATATACACATTTAGCAGTCGATATTGAGTTGCTTTAAATCATTAGTTTAACATATTTAAGTCAATTAACCTTCTTCATCTTGATGAAGTTGACGTAAAGCCATAAAGGCGGTGCATTTAGAAGGTATAAAGTCGATTTTCTCAAATATACACATTTAGCAGTCGATATTGAGTTGCTTTAAATCATTAGTTTAACATATTCAAGTCAATTGACCTTCTTCATCTTACCGAAGTTGACATAAAGCCATAACGGCAGTGCATTTGGAAGAATTCGACAATCTTATATTCAGGTATAAAGTCGATTTTCTTGTAAATACACATTTAGCAGTCGATATTGAGTTGCCTTAAATCATTAATTTAGCATAATTAAGTTAACTAACCTTCTTCATCTTACTGAAGTTGACATAAAGCCATAACGGCAGAGCATTTGGAAGAATTCGACAATCTTATATTCAGGTATAAAGTCGATTTTCTTGTATATACACATTTAGCAGTCGATATTGGGTTGCTTCAAATCATAAGCATCAAATATTTAAGTTAATTAACCTTCTTCATCTTGCTGAAGTTAACATAAAGCCATAACGGCTGTGCATTTAGAAGAATTCGACAATCCTATATATTTAGGTATAAAGTCGATTTTCTTGTATATACGCATTTAGCAGTCGATATTGAGTTGCTTTAAATCATTAGTTTATCATGTTTAAGTCAATTAACCATCTTCATCTTGCTAAAGTTGACATAAAGCCATAACAACGGTGCATTTGGAAGAATTCGACAATCTTATGTTCAGGTATAAAGTCGATTTTCTTGTATATATACATTTAGCAGTCGATATTGAGTTACTTCAAATCATTAACATCAAATATATAAGTTAGTTAACCTTCTTCATCTTGCTGAAGTTGACATAAAGCCATAACGGCAGTGCATTTGGAAGAATTCGACAATCTAATATTCAGGTATAAAGTCGATTTTCTTGTATATACACATTTAGCAGTCGATATTGAGTTGCCTTGAATCACTTATTTAACACATTTAAGTTAATTAACCTTCTTCATCTTGCTGAAGTTGACATAAAGCCATAACGGCAGTGCATTTGGAAGAATTCGACAATCTTATATTTAGGTACAAAGTCGATTTTCTTGTATATACGCATTTAGCAGTCGATATTGAGTTTCTTTAAATCATTAGTTTAACATATTTAAGTCAACTAACCTTCTTCATTTTGCTAAAGTTGACATAAAGCCATAACGGCTGTGCATTTGGAAGAATTCGACAATCTTATATTCAGGTATAAAGACGATTTCGTGTTTATACATATTAAGCAGGCGATATTGAGTTGCTTTAAATCATAAGCTGAACACATTTAAGTTAGATAACCTTCTTCATCTTAACGAAGTTGACATAAAGCCATAACGGCAGTGCATTTGGAAGAATCCGACAATCTTATGTTCAGGTGTAAAGTCGATTTTCTTGTATATACACACTTAGCAGTCGACATTAAGTTGGTTCAAATCATTAACATCAGATATTTAAGATAATTAACCTTCTTTATCTTGATAAAGTTGACATAAAGCCATAACGGCGGTGCATTTGGAAGAATTCGACAATCTTATATTCAGGTATAAAGTCGATTTTCTTGTACATACACATTTCGCAGTCGATATTGAGTTGCTTTAAATCATTAGTTTAACATATTTAAGTTAATTAACTTTCTTCATCTTACCGAAGTTGACATGAAGCCATAACCGCAGTGCATTTGGAAGAATTCGACAATCTCATATTCAGGTATAAAGTCGATTTTCTTGTATATACACATTTAGAAGTCGATATTGAGTTGCCTTAAATCATTAGCTTCACACGTTTAAGTTAATTAACCTTCTACATCTTACCGAAGTTGACATAAAGCCATAACGGCAGTGCATTTGGAAGAATTCGACAATCTTATATTCAGGTATAAAGTCGATTTTCTTGTATATACACATTTAGCAGTCGATATTGGGTTGCTTCAAATCATAAGCATCAAATATTTAAGTTAATTAACCTTCTTCATCTTGCTGAAGTTAACATAAAGCCATAACGGCTGTGCATTTGGAAGAATTCGACAATCCTATATATTTAGGTATAAAGTCGATTTTCTTGTATATACGCATTTAGCAGTCGATATTGAGTTGCTTTAAATCATTAGTTTATCATGTTTAAGTCAATTAACCATCTTTATCTTGATGAAGTTGACGTAAAGCAATAACAACGGTGCATTTGGAAGAACTCGACAATCTTATATTCATGTATAAAGTCGATTTTCTAGTATATACACACTTAGCTGTCGATATTGAGTTGCCTCAAATCATTAACATCAAATATTTAAGTTAATTAACCTTCTTCATCTTGCTGAAGAAACCATAAAGCCATAACGGCAGGGTATTTGGAAGAATTCGACAATTTTGTATTCAGGTTTAAAGACGATTTTCGTGTATATACACATTTAGCAGTCGATATTGAGTTGCTTCAAATCATTAACATCAAATAATTAAGTTAGTTAACCTTTTCCATCTTGTTGAAGTAAACATAAAGCCATAACGGCAGGGTATTTGCAAGAATTCGACAATCTTATATTCAGGTATAAAGACGATTTTCTCGTATATACACATTTAGCAGTCGATTTTTAGTTGCTTTAAATCATTAGTTTATCATATTTAAGAAAATTAAACTTCTTTATCTTGATGAAGTTGACGTAAAGCTATAACGGTGGTGCATTTGGAAGAATTCGACAATCTTATATTCAGGTATAAAGTCGATTTTCTTGTATATACACATTTAGCAGTCGAGATTGAGTTACTTCAGATCATTAACATAAAATATTTAAGTTAGTTTACGTTCTTCATCTTGCTAAGGTAAAAATAAAGCCATAACGGCAGGGTATTTGCAAGAATTCGACAATCTTATATTCAGGTATAACGACGATTTTCTTGTATATACACATTTAGCAGTCGAAATTGAGTTGCTTTAAATCATTAATTTAACATATTTAAGTTAATTAGCCTTCTTCATCTTACCGAAGTTAACTTAAAGCCATAACGGCAGTGCATTTGGAAGAATTCGACAATCTTATATTCAGGTATAAAGTCGGATTTCTTGTACATATACATTTAGCGGTCGGTATTGAGTTGCTTCAAATCAGTAACATCAAATATTTAAGTTAATTAACCCTATTCATCTTACCGAAGTTGACATAAAGCCATAACGGTAGTGCATTTGGAAGGATTCGACAATCTTATGTTCATGTATAATGTCGTTTTTCTTGTATATACACACTTAGCAGTCGATATTAAGTTGCTTCAAATCATCAACATCAAATATTAAGTTAATTT
>NW_024395533.1:0-5242 GCF_016617805.1 Bactrocera tryoni | reverse complement strand
ATCGATTGCTTAATGTGTATATACAAGAAAGTCGACTTTGTACCTGAATATAAGATTGTGGAATTCTTCCAAATGCACTGCCGTTATGGCTATATGTCCACTTCAGTAAGATGAAGAAGGCTAATTAACTTTAGTATGTTAAATTAATGATTTTCAGCAACTCAATATCGATTGCTAAATGTGTATATACAAAAAAATTTACTTTCTATCTTAATATAAGGCTGTGTAGTTCTTCCAAATGCGCTGCCGTTATGACTTTATGTCCACTTCAGTAAGATGAAGAAGGTCAATTAACTTAAATATGTTAAATTAATGATTTTCAGCAACTCAGTATCGATGGCTTAATGAGTATATACAAGAAAATCGACTTTATACCTTAATATAAGTTTGTATAATTCTTCCAAATTCGCTGCCGTTATGGCTTTATGTCCACTTAAGAAAGATGAGGAAGGTTAATTAACTTAAATATGTTAAACTAATGATTTGAAGCAACTAAATATCGATTGCTAAATGTGTATATACAAAAAAATCGTTTTTATACATTAATATAGGGCTGAGGAATTCTTCCAAATGCGCTGCCGTTATGGCATTAATTCCACTTTAGTAAGATGAAGAAGGCTGATTAACTTAAACGTGTTGAACTAATGATTTGAAGCAACTCATTATCGATTGCTAAATGTGTATATACAAGAAAATTGACTTTATACCTTAATATAAGATTGTGGAACTCTTCCAAATGCACTGCCGTTATGGCTTTACGTCAACTTCAGTAAGATGAAGCATGTTAATTTACTTAAATAAGTGAAGTAAATGATTTTAAGCAACACAGTATCGATTGCTATATGTGTATATACAAGAAAATCGACTTTATATCTTACTATAAGGTTGTGAAATTCTTCCAAATGCACTGCCGTTATGGCTTTATGTCCACTTAAGAAAGATGAGGAAGGTTAATTAACTTAAATATGTTAAACTAATGATTTGAAGCATTTAAACATCGATTGCTAAATGTGTATATACAAGAAAGTCGACTTTGTACCTTAATATAAGATTGTGGAATTCTTCCAAATGCACTGCCGTTATGGCTATATGTCCACTTCGGTAAAATGAAGAAGGTTAATTAACTTTAGTATGTTAAATTAATGATTTTCAGCAACTCAATATCGGTTGCTAAATGTGTATATATAAAAAAATCGACTTTCTACCTTAATATAAGGCTGTGTAGTTCTTCCAAATGCGCTGCCGTTATGGCTTTATGTCCACTTAAGAAAGATGAAGCAGGTTAATTAACTTAAATATGTTAAACTAATGATTTGAAGCAACTAAATATCGATTGCTAAATGTGTATATACAAGAAAATCGTCTTTGTACTTTAATATAGGGCTGTGGAATTCTTCCAAATGCACTGCCGTTATGGCTTTATGTCCACTTCAGTAAGATGAAGAAGGTTAATTAACTTAAGTATGTCAAATTAATGATTTCCAGCAACTCAATATCGGTTGCTAAATGTGTATGTACAAGAAAATCGGCTTTATACCTTAATATAGGGCTGTGGAATTCTTCCAAATGCGCTGCTGTTATGGCAATAATTTCACTTCAGTAAGATGAAGAAGGCTAATTAACTTAAACAAGAAAATCGTTTTTATACATTAATATAGGGCTGAGGAATTCTTCCAAATGCGCTGCCGTTATGGCATTAATTCCACTTTAGTAAGATGAAGAAGGCTAATTAACTTAAACATGTTGAACTAATGATTTGAAGCAACTCATTATCGATTGCTAAATGTGTATATACAAGAAAATCGACTTTATACCTTCATAAAAGATTGTGGAACTCTTCCAAATGCACTGCCGTTATGGCTTTACGTCAACTTCAGTAAGATGAAGAATGTTAATTTACTTAAATAAGTGAAGTTAATGATTTTAAGCAATGCAATATCGATTGCTAGAGGTGTATATACAAGAAAATCGACTTTATATCTTACTATAAGATTGTGGAATTCTTCCAAATGCACTGCCGTTATGGCTTTATGTCCACTTCAGTAAGATGAATAATGTTAATTTACTTAAATGTGTTAAATTAATGATTTCCAGCAACTCAATATCGGTTGCTAAATGTGTATATACAAGAAAATCTACTTTATACCTTAATATAGGGCTGTGAAATTCTTCCAAATGCGCTGCCGTTATGGCATTAATTCCACTTCAGTATGATTAAGAAGGCTAATTAACTTTAACATGTTGAATAAATGATTTGAAGCAACCCAATATCGATTGCTAAATGTGTATATACAAGAAATTCGACTTTATACCTTAATATAAAATTGTGGAATTCTTCCAAATGCACTGCCGTTATGGCTTTATGTCCACTTAAGAAGATGAAGAAGGTTAATTAACTTAAATATGTTAAACTAATGATTTACAGCAACTCAATATCGATTGCTAAATGTGTATTTACAAGAAAGTCGACTTTTTACCTTAATATAAGATTGTGGAATTCTTCCAAATGCACTGCCGTTATGGCTTTATGTCCACTTCAACAAGATGAAAAAGGAAAATTAACTTAAATACATATGTTAAATTAATGATTTGCAGTAGCTCAATATCGATTGCTAAATGTGCATATACAAGAAAATTGACTTTATATCTAAGTTTAAGATTGTGGAATTCTTCCAAATGCGCTGCCGTTATGACTTTATGTCCACTTCAGCAAGATGAAGAAGGTCAATTATCTTAAATATGTTAAATTAATGATTTTCGGCAACTCAATATCGATTGCTAAATGAGTATATACAAGAAAATCGACTTCATACCTTAATATAAGATTGTGGAATTCTTCCAAATTCGCTGCCGTTATAGCTTTATGTCCACTTCAGTAAGATGAAGCAGTTTAATTAAATTAAATATGTTAAACTAATGATTTGAAGCAACTAAATATCGATTGCTAAATGTGTATATACAAGAAAATCGACTTTGTGCTTTAATATAAGATTGTGGAATTCTTCCAAATGCACTGCCGTTATGGCTTTATGTCCGCTTCAGTAAGATGAAGAAGCTTAATTAACTTAAGTATGTCAAATTAATGATTTCCAGCAACTCAATATCGGTTGCTAAATGTGTATGTACAAGAAAATCGACTTTATACCTTAATATAGGGCTGTGGAATTCTGCCAAATGCGCTGCTGTTATGGCAATAATTCCCCTTCAGTAAGATGAAGAAGGCTAATTAACTAAAACATGTCGAATAAATGATTTGAAGCAACTCAATATCGATTGCTAACTGTGTATATACAAGAAAATCGACTTTATGCCTTAATATAAGATTGTGGAATTCTTCCAAATTCGCTGCCGCTATAACTTTATGTCCACTTCAGAAAGATGAAGCAGGTTAATTAACTTAAATATGTTAAACTAATGATTTGAAGCAACTAAATATCGATTGCTTAATGAGTATATACAAGAAAATCGACTTTATACATCAATATAGGGCTGTGGAATTCTTCCAAATGCGCTGCCGTTATGGCATTAATTCCACTTCAGTAAGATGAAGAAAGCTAATTAACTTAAACATGTTGAATAAATGATTTGAACCAACTCAATATCGATTGCTTAATGTGTATATACAAGAAAATCGACTTTATACCTTAATATAGGGCTGTGGATTTCTTCCAAATGCGCTGCCGTTATGGCATTAATTCCACTTCAGTAAGATGAAGAAGGCTAATTAACTTAAACATGTTGAATATATGATTTGAAGCAACTCAATATCGATTGCTAACAGTGCATATACAAGAAAATCGACTTTATACCTTAATATAAGATTGTGCAACTCTTCCAAATGCACTGCCGTTATGGCTTTACGTCAACTTCAGTAAGATGAAGTATGTTAATTTACTTAAATACGTGAAGTAAATGATTTTAAGCAACACAATATCGATTGCTATATGTGTATATACAAGAAAATCGACTTTATATCTTACTATAAGATTGTGGAATTCTTCCAAATGCACTGCCGTTATGGCTTTATGTCCACTTCAGTAAGATGAAGAATGTTAATTTACTTAAATGTGTTAAATTAATGATTTCCAGCAACTCAGTGTCGGTTGCTAAATGTGTATATACAAGAAAATCGACTTTATACCTTAATATAGGGCTGTGGAATTTTTCCAAATGCGCTGCCGTTATGGCATTAATTCCACTTCAGTAAGATAAAGAAGGTCAATTATCTTAAGTATGTTAAATAAATGATTTTCAGCAACTCAATATCGATTGCTAAATGTGTATATACAAGAAAATCGACTTTATACCTTAATATAAGATTGTGGAACTCTTCCAAATGCACTGCCGTTATGGCTTTATGTCAACTTCAGTAAGATGAAGAATTTTAATTTACTTAAATATGTTAAATTAATGATTTCCAGCAACTCAATATCGATTGCTAAATGTGTATATACAAGAAATTTGACTTTATACCTTAATATAAGATTGTGGAACTCTTCCAAATGCACTGCCGTTATGGCTTTACGTCAACTTCAGTAAGATGAAGCATGTTAATTTACTTAAATAAGTGAAGTAAATGATTTTAGGCAACACAATATCGATTGCTATATGTGTATATACAAGAAAGTCGACTTTGTACCTGAATATAAGATTGTGGAATTCTTCCAAATGCACTGCCGTTATGGCTATATGTCCACTTCAGTAAGATGAATTAATTAAATTAATAAGATTGTGGAACTCTTCCAAATGCACTGCCGTTATGGCTTTACGTCAACTTCAGTAAGATGAAGCATGTTAATTTACTTAAATAAGTGAAGTAAATGATTTTAGGCAACACAATATCGATTGCTATATGTGTATATACAAGAAAGTCGACTTTGTACCTGAATATAAGATTGTGGAATTCTTCCAAATGCACTGCCGTTATGGCTATATGTCCACTTCAGTAAGATGAAAAAGGCTAATTAACTTTAGTATGTTAAATTAATGATTTTCAGCAACTCAATATCGATTGCTAAATGTGTATGTACAAGAAAATTGACTTTCTACCTTAATATAAGATTGTGGAATTCTTCCAAATTCGCTGCCGTTATAGCTTTATGTCCACTTCAGAAAGATGAAGCAGGTTAATTAACTTAAATATGTTAAACTAATGATTTGAAGCAACTAAATATCGATTGCTAAATGTGTATATACAAGAAATTTGACTTTATACCTTAATATAAGATTGTGGAACTCTTCC
>NW_024395532.1:0-8559 GCF_016617805.1 Bactrocera tryoni | reverse complement strand
TAGATACAAAGTCGATATTCTTCTATATACACATTTAGCAATCGATTTTGAGTTTCTTCAAATCATTTCCTTCACTTATTTAAGTTAATTAACCTTCTTTATCTTACTGAAGTGGATATAACGCCATAACGGCAGTGCATTTGGAAGAAATTCACCTTCTTATGTTCAGCTTTAAAGTCGATATTCTTGTATATACACATTTATCAATCGATATTGAGTTTCTTCCAATCATTTACTTCACTTATTTAAGTTAATTAACATTCTTCATCTTACTGAATTAGATATAAAGCCGTAACGGCAGTGCGTTTGGAAGAATTACACCTTCTTATATTTAGGAACAAAGTCATTATTCTTGTATATACACATTAAGCAATCGATATTGAGTTTCTTCAAATCATTTTCTTCACTTATTTAAGTTAATTAACCTTCTTTATCTTACTGAAGTGGATATAAAGCCATAACGGCAGTGCATTTGGAAAAATTCCATTTTCTTATATTTAGATATAAAGTCCATATTCTTGTATATACACATTTAGCAATCGATATTGAGTTTCTTCAAATCATTTCCTTTACTTATTTAAGTTAATTAACCTTCTTTATCTTACTCAAGTGGATATAAAGCTATAACGGCAGTGAATTTGGAAGAATTCCACCTTCTTATATTTAGGTATAAAGTCGATATTGTTGTATATGCACATGTAGCAATCGATAGTGAGTTTCTTCAAATCATTTCCTTCCCTTACTTAAGTTAATAACCATTCTTCATCTTACTGAAGTGGATATAAAGCCATAACGGCAGTGCATTTGGAAGAATTCCACCTTCTTATGTTTAGGTATAAAGTCGATATTCTTGTAAATACACATTTAGCAATCGATATTGAGTTTTTTCCAATCATTTACTTCACTTATTTAAGTTAACTAATCTTCTTCATCTTACTGAAGTGGATATAAAGCCATAACGGCAGTGCATTTGGAAGAATTCCACCTTCTTATATTTAGGTATAAAGTCGATATTCTTCTATATACACATTTAGCAATCGATATTGAGTTTCTTCAATTCATTTCCTTCACTTACTTAAGTTAATAACCATTCTTCATCTTACTGAAGTGGATATAAAGCCATAACGGCAGTGCATTTGGAAGAATTCCACCTTCTTATGTTTAGGTATTAAGTCGATATTCTTGTAAATACACATTTAGCAATCGATATTGAGTTTCTTCAAATCATTTTCTTCACTTATTTAAGTTAATTAACCTTCTTCCTCTTACTGAAGTGGATATAAAGCCATAACAGCATTGCATTTGGAAGAGTTCCACCTTCTTATGGTTAGGTATAAAGTCGATATTCTTGTATATACACATTTAGCAATCAATATTGAGTTTCTTCAAATCATTTTCTTCACTTATTTAAGTTAATTAACCTTCTTCATCTTACTGAATTAGATATAAAGCCATAACGGCAGTGCATTTGGAAAAATTTCACCTTCTTATATTTAGGTATAAAATCGATATTCTTGTATATACACTTTAAGCAATCGATATTGAGTTTCTTCAAATCATTTACTTCACTTATTTTGGTTAACTAACCTTCTTCATCTTACTGAAGTGACAATAAAGCCATAACAGCGGTGCATTTGGAAAAATTCCACAATCTTATATTTAGGTAAAAGTCGATATTCTTGTATATACACATTTAGCAATCGATATTGAGTTTCTTCAAATCATTTACTTCACTTATTTAAGTTAATTAACCTTCTTCGTCCTACTGAAGTGGATATAAAGCGATAACGGCAGTGCATTTGGAAGAATTCCACCTTCTTATATTTAGGTATAAAGTCGATATTCTTGTATATACACATTTAGCAATCGATATTGAGTTTCTTCAAATCATTTCCTTCATTTAAGTTAATTAACATTCTTCATCTTACTGAAGTGGATATAAAGCCATAACGGCAGTGCATTTGGAAGAATTCCACCTTCTTATATTTAGGTATAAAGTCGATATTCTTGTATATACACATTTAGCAATCGATATAGAGTTTCTTCAAATCATTTCCTTCACTTATTTAAGTTAATTAACCTTCTTTATCTTACTGAAGTGGATATAAAGCCATAACGGCAGTGCATTTGGAAGAATTCCACCTTCTTATATTTAGGAACAAAGTCGATATTCTTGTATATACACATTAACCAATCGATATTGAGTTTCTTCAAATCACTTCCTTCACTTATTTAAGTTAATTAACCTTCTTTATCTTACTGAAGTGGATATAAAGCCATAACGGCAGTGCATTTGGAAGAATTCCACCTTCTTATATTTAGCTATACAGTCGATATTCTTGTATATACACATTTAGCAATCAATATTGAGTTTCTTCAAATCATTTCCTTCACTTATTTAAGTTAATTAACCTTCTTCCTCCTACTGAAGTGGATATAAAGCCATAACGGCAGTGCATTTGGAAGAATTCCACCTTCTAATGTTCATATATAAAGTCGATTGTCTTGTATGTACACATTAAGCAATCGATATTGAGTTTCTCAAATCATTTCCTTCTTTTATTTAAGTTAATTAACCTTCTTCATCTTACTGAATTAGATATAAAGCCATAACGGCAGTGCATTTGGAAGAATTCCACCTTCTTATGTTTAGGTATAAAGTCGATAATCTTGTATATACACATTTAGCAATATATACCGAGTTTCTTCAAATCATTTCCTTCACTTATTTAGGTTAACTAACCTTCTTTATCTTACTGAAGTGGTTATAAAGCCATAACGGCAGTGCATTTGGAAGTATTCCACCTTCTTATGTTTAGGTATAAAGTCGATATTCTTGTATATGCACATTTAGCAATCGATAGTGAGTTTCTTCAAATCATTTAATTCATTTAAGTTAATTAACTTTCTTCGACTTACTGAAGTGGACATAAAGACATATCGGCAGTGCATTTGGAAGAATTCCACCTTCTTATATTTAGGTATACAGTCGATATTCTTGTATATACACATTAAGCAGTCGATATTGAGTTTCTTCAAATCATTTCCTTTACTTATTTAAGTTAATTAACCTTCCTCATCTTACTGATGTGGATATAAAGCCATAACGGCAGTGCATTTGGAAGAATTCCACCTTCTTATATTTAGGTATAAAGTCGATATTCTTCTATATGCACATTTAGCAATCGATATTGAGTTTCTTCAAATCATTTCCTTCACTTACTTAAGTTAATAACCATTCTTCATCTTATTGAAGTGGATATAAAGCCATAACGGCAGTGCATTTGGAAGAATTCCACCTTCTTATGTTTAGGCATAAAGTCGATTTTCTTGTATATACACATATAGCAGTCGATATTGAATTGCCTTAAACTATTAATTTAACATATTTAAGTAAATTAGCTTTCTTCATTTTCCTGAAGTTGACATAAAGCCATACCGGCAGCGCATTTGGAAGAATTCGACAATTTTATATTCAGGTATAAAGTCGATTTTCTTGTATATACACATTTAGCAGTCGACACTGAATTGCCTTAAATCATTAATTTATCATATTTAAGTTAATTATACTTCTTCATCTTACTGAAGTTGACACGAAGCCATACCGGTAGTGCATTTGGAAGAATTCGACATTCTTATATTCAGGTATCAAGTCGATTTTCTTGTATATACACATTTATTAGTCGATATTGAAATGCTTAAATCATTAATTTTACATATTTAAGTTAATTAACTTTCTTCATTTTACTAAAGTTGACATAAAGCCATAACGGCAGTGCAATTAGAAAAATTCGACATTCTTATATTCAGGTATAAAGTCGATTTTCTTGTATATACACATTTATTAGTCGATATTGAAATGCTTAAATCATTAACTTTACATATTTAAGTTAATTAACTTTCTTCATTTTACTAAAGTTGACGTAAAGCCATAACGGCAGTGCAATTAGAAAAATGCGACATTCTTATATTCAGGTATAAAGTCGATTTTCTTGTATATACACATTTAGGAGTCGATATGGAATTGCCTTAAATCATTATTTTAACATATTTTAGTTAATTAATTTTCTTCATTTTACTGAAGTTGACAATCTTATATTCAGGTATAAAGTCGATATTGAATTGCCTTAGATCATTACTTTAACATATTTAAGTTAATTAACTTTCTTCATTTTACTAAAGTTGACGTAAAGCCATAACGGCAGTGCAATTAGAAAAATGCGACATTCTTATATTCAGGTATAAAGTCGATTTTCTTGTATATACACATTTAGCAGTCGATATTGCATTGCCTTAAACCATTAGTTTAACATATTTAAGTTAATTTACTATCTTCATTTTACTGAAGTTGACATAAAGCCATAACGGCAATGCATTTGGAAGAATTCGACAATTTTATATTAAGGTATAAAGTTGATTTTCTTGTGTATATACATTTAGCAGTCGATATTGAATTGCCTTAAATCATTACTTTAACATATTTAAGTTAATTAACATTCTTCATTTTACTGAAGTTGACATAAGGCAATAACGGCAGCGCATTTAGAAGAATTCGACAATTTTATATTCAGGTATAAAGTCGATTTTCTTGTATATACACATTTAGCAGTCGATATTGCATTGCCTTAAATCATTAATTGAACATATTTAAGTTTATTAACTTTCTTCATTTTACTGAAGTTGCCATAAAGCCATACCGGCAGCGCATTTGGAAGAATTCGACAATTTTATATTCAGGTATAAAGTCGATTTTCTTGTATATACACATTTAGCAGTCGATATTGAATTGCCTTAAACCATTAATTCAACATATTTAAGTTAATTAAAATTCTTCATTTTACTGAAGTTGACATAAGGCAATAACGGCAGCGCATTTGGAAGAATTCGACAATTTTATATTCAGGTATAAAGTCGATTTTCTTGTATATATACATTTAGCAGTCGATACTGAATTACCTTAAATCATTAATTTATCATATTTAAGTTAATTATGCTTCCTCATCTTACTTTAGTTGACATAAAACCATACCGGTCGTGCATTTGGAAGAATTCGACATTCTTATATTCAGGTATAAAGTCGATTTTCTTGTATATACACATTTAGCAGTCGATATTGCATTGCCTTAAATCATTAATTGAACATATTTAAGTTTATTAACTTTCTTCATTTTACTGAAGTTGCCATAAAGCCATACCGGCAGCGCATTTGGAAGAATGCGACAATTTTATATTCAGGTATGAAGTCGATTTTCTTGTATATACACATATAGCAGTCGATATTGAATTGCCTTAAACTATTAATTTAACATATTTAAGTAAACTAACTTTCTTCATTTTCCTGAAGTTGACATAAAGCCATACCGGCAGCGCATTTGGAAGAATTCGACAATTTTATATTCAGGTATAAAGTCGATTTTCTTGTATATACACATTTAGCAGTCGACACTGAATTGCCTTAAATCATTAATTTATCATATTTAAGTTAATTATACTTTTTCATCTTACTGAAGTTGACACGAAGCCATACCGGTAGTGCACTTGGAAGAGCTCGACAATTTTATATTCAGGTATAAAGTCGATTTACTTGTATATACACATTTAGCAGTCGATATTGAATTGCCTTAAGCTATTAATTTAACATATTTAAGTTTATTAACTTTCTTCATTTTACTGAAGTTGCCATAAAGCCATACCGGCAGCGCATTTGGAAGAATTCGACAATTTTATATTCAGGTATAAAGTCGATTTACTTGTATATACACATTTAGGAGTCGATATTGAATTGCCTTAAACTATTAATTTAACATATTTAAGTTTATTAACTTTCTTCATTTTCCTGAAGTTGACATAAAGCCATACCGGCAGCGCATTTGGAAGAATTCGACAATTTTATATTCAGGTATAAAGTCGATTTTCTTGTATATATACATTTAGCAGTCGATACTGAATTACCTTAAATCATTAATGTATCATATTTAAGTTAATTATACTTCTTCATCTTACTTTAGTTGACATAAAGCCATAACGGCAGCGCATTTGGAAGAATTCGACAATTTTATATTCAGGTATAAGGTCGATTTTCTTGTATATATACATTTAGCAGTCGATATTGAATTGCCTTAAAACATTAATTTATCATATTTAAGTTAATTATGCTTCTTCATCTTACTGAAGTTTACATGAAGCCATACCGGTAGTGCATTTGGAAGAATTCGACATTCTGATATTCAGGTATAAAGTCGATTTTCTTGTATATACACGTTTAGCAGTCGATACTGAATTGCCTTAAATCATTACTTTAACATATTTAAGTTAATTAACATTCTTCATTTTACTGAAGTTGACATAAGGCAATAACGGCAGCGCATTTGGAAGAGCTCGACAATTTTATATTCAGGTATAAAGTCGATTTACTTGTATATACACATTTAGCAGTCGATATTGAATTGCCTTAAACTATTAATTTAACATATTTAAGTTTATTAACTTTCTTCATTTTACTGAAGTTGCCATAAAGCCATACCGGCAGCGCATTTGGAAGAATTCGACAATTTTATATTCAGGTATGAAGTCGATTTTCTTGTATATACACATATAGCAGTCGATATTGAATTGCCTTAAACTATTAATTTAACATATTTAAGTAAACTAACTTTCTTCATTTTAAGTTTATTAACTTTCTTCATTTTACTGAAGTTGACATAAAGCCATACCGGCAGCGCATTTGGAAGAATTCGACAATTTTATATTCAGGTATAAAGTCGATTTTCTTGTATATACACATTTAGCAGTCGATATTGAATTGCCTTAATTCATTAATTTTACATATTTTAGTTACTTAACTTTCTTCATCTTACTGAAGTTGACATAAAGCCATAACGGCGGCGCATTTGGAAGAGCTCGACAATTTTATATTCAGGTATAAAGTCGATTTACTTGTATATACACATTTAGCAGTCGATATTGAATTGCCTTAAACTATTAATTTAACATATTTAAGTTTATTAACTTTCTTCATTTTACTGAAGTTGCCATAAAGCCATACCGGCAGCGCATTTGGAAGAATTCGACAATTTTATATTCAGGTATGAAGTCGATTTTCTTGTATATATACATATAGCAGTCGATATTGAATTGCCTTAAACTATTAATTTAACATATTTAAGTAAACTAACTTTCTTCATTTTCCTGAAGTTGACATAAAGCCATACCGGCAGCGCATTTGGAAGAATTCGACAATTTTATATTCAGGTATAAAGTCGATTTTCTTGTAAATACACATTTAGCAGTCGACACTGAATTGCTTTAAATCATTAATTTATCATATTTAAGTTAATTATACTTCTTCATCTTACTGAAGTTGACACGAAGCCATACCGGTAGTGCATTTGGAAGAATTCGACATTCTTATATTCAGGTATCAAGTCGATTTTCTTGTATAAACACATTTATTAGTCGATATTGAAATGCTTAAATCGTTAATTTTACATATTTAAGTTAATTAACTTTCTTCATTTTACTAAAGTTGACATAAAGCCATAACGGCAGTGCAATTAGAAAAATTCGACATTCTTATATTCAGGTATAAAGTCGATTTTCTTGTATATACACATTTATTAGTCGATATTGAAATGCTTAAATCATTAATTTTACATATTTAAGTTAATAACCTTTCTTCATTTTACTAAAGTTGACATAAAGCCATAACGGCAGTGCAATTAGAAAAATGCGACATTCTTATATTCAGGTATAAGTTCGATTTTCTCGTATATACACATTTAGGAGTCGATATGGAATTGCTTTAAATCATTAATTTAACATATTTTAGTTAATTAATTTTCTTCATTTTACTGAAGTTGACAATCTTATATTCAGGTATAAAGTCGATATTGAATTGCCTTAGATCATTACTTTAACATATTTAAGTTAATTAGCTTTCTTCATTTTACTGAAGTTGACATAAAGTATAACGGCCGCGCATTTGAAAGAATTCGACAATTTTATATTCGGGTATAAAGTCGATATTCTTTTATATACACATTTAGCAGTCGACACTGAATTGCCTTAAATCATTAATTTATCATATTTAAGTTAATTATACTTCTTCATTTTACTGAAGTTGACATAAAGCCATAACGGCAGTACGTTTAGAAGAATTGGACATTCTTATATTTAGGTATAAAGTCGATTTTCTTGTATATACACATTTAGCAGTCGATATTGCATTGCCTTAAACCATTAGTTTAACATATTTAAGTTAATTTACTATCTTCATTTTACTGAAGTTGACATAAAGCCATAACGGCAATGCATTTGTAAGAATTCGACAATTTTATATTAAGGTATAAAGTTGATTTTCTTGTGTATATACATTTAGCAGTCGATATTGCATTGCCTTAAATCATTAATTTAACATAACTAAGTTGTTTACTTTCTTCATCATACTGAAGTTGACATAAAGCCATAACGGCAGCGCATTTGGAAGAATTCGACAATCTTATATACGGGTATAAATTCGATTTTCTTTTATAGTAAATACACATTTAGCAGTCGATATTG
>NW_024395531.1:0-3896 GCF_016617805.1 Bactrocera tryoni | reverse complement strand
TCATTAGCTTCACATATTAAATATAATTAACCTTCTTCATCTTACAGAAGTTAGCTTAAAGCCAAAACGGCAGTGCATTTGGAAAATTCCAGAATTTTATGTTTAGGTATAAATCGATTTCCTTGCATGTACACATTTAGAAATCCATATCAAGTTGCCTCAAATCATTAGCATAACACATTAGAAATAGTTAACCCTCATCATCTTACTCAAGTTGACATAAAGCCATAACGGGCGTGCATTTGGAAAAACATCCATAATTTTACATTTAGGTATAAAACCGATTTTCATGCATGCACACATTGAGAAATCCATATCGAGTTGATTCAAATCATTAGCTTAACATATTAAAGTTAGTTAACCTTCGTCATCTTGCAGAAGTTGGCATAAATCCAAAACGACAGTGCATTTGGATAAAATCCATAATTTTACATTTAGGTGTAAAACCGATTTTCTTGCATGCACACATTTGGCAATATATATCGAATGGCTTCAAATCATTAGCTTCACATTTTAAAGTTAATTAACCTTCGCCATCTTACAAAAGTGCGCATAAGCCAAAACAGCAGTGCATTTGGAAAAATTCCACAATTTTACATTTAGGTATAAAACCGATTTTCTTGCATATACACAATATATGTCGAATGGCTTCAAATCATTAGCTTCACATATTAAAGTTAATTAACCTCCTTCATCTTAAAGAAGTTAGCTTACAGCCAAAACGGCAGTGCATTTGGAAAAATTCCAAAATTTTACATTTAGGTATAAAACCGATTTTCCTGCATTTAAACATTTAGCAATCCATATCGAGTTGATTCAAATCATAAGCTTCACATATTAAAGCTAATTAACCCTCATCATCTCACTAAAGTTGACATAAGACCATAACAACAGTGCATTTGGAAAAAAAACCATAATTTTACATTTAATTATAAAACTGATTTTCTTGCATGTACAAATTTAGAAATCCATATCATGTTTCTTCAAATCATTAGCTTAACATATTAAAGTTAGCTAACCTTCTTCATCTTACAGAAGTTGGCATAAAGCCAAAACGACAGTGCATTTGGATAAAATCCATAATTTTACATTTAAGTGTAAAACCGATTTTCATGCATGTACACATTTGGCAATATATGTCGAATGGCTTCAAATCATTAGCTTCACATATTAAAGTTAATTAACCTTCTTCATTTTAAAAAAGTTAGCTTAAAGCCAAAACGGTAGTGCATATAGAAAAATTTCAGAATTTTACATTTAGGTATAAAACCGATTTTCTTGCACATACACATTTTGAAATCCACAAAGATCTGCTTCACATATTAAAATTAATTAACCCTCACCATCTTACTGAAGATGGCATAAAGCCAAAACGGCAGTGCATTTGGAAAAATTTCACATTTAGGTATATAACCGATTTTCCTGCTTGTATGCATTCAGAAATCCATATCAAGTTGCTTAAAATCATTAGCTTAACATATTAAAGTTAATAAGCCCTCATCATCTCACTAAAGTTGACATAAGACCATAATGGCAGTGCATTTGGAAAAAAAACATAATTTTACATTTAGGTATAAAACCGATTTTCATGCATGTACACATTGAGAAATCCATATCGAGTTGATTCAAATCATTAGCTTAACATATTAAAGTTAATTAACCTTCGTCATCTTACAGAAGTTAGCATAAAGCCAAAAAGGCAGTGCATTTGGAAAAACTCCACAATTTTACAATTAGGTACAAAACCGATTTTCTTGCATATACACATTCGGCAATATATGTCGAATGGCTTCAAATCATTAGTTTCACATATTAAAGTTAATTAATCTTCTTCATTTTAAAGAAGTAAGCTTAACGCAAAAACAGCAGTGCATTTGAAAAAATTCCACAATTTTACATTTAGGTATAAAACCGATTTTCCTGCATTTAAACATTTAGCAATCCATATCGAGTTGATTCAAATCATTAGCTTCACATATTAAAGCTAATTAACCCCCATCATCTCACTAAAGTTGACATAAGACCATATCAACAGTGCATTTGGAAAAAAACCATAGTTTTACATTTAGGTATAAAACCGATTTTCTTGCATGTACACATTTAGAAATCCATATCAAGTTGCTTCAAATCATTAGCTTAACATATTGAAGTTAGCTAACCTTCTTCATCTTACAGAAGTTGGCATAAAGCCAAAACGACAATGCATTTGGAAAAAATCCTTAATTTTACAATTTGGTATAAAACCGATTTTCTTGCATGTACACATGTGGCAATATATATCGAATGGCTTCAAATCATTAGCTTCACATATTAAAGTTAGTTAACCTTCGTAATCTTGCAGAAGTTGGCATAAAGCCAAAACAGCAGTGCATTTCGAAAAATTTCAGAATTCACATTTGGGTATAAAACAGATTTTCTTGCACATACTAATTTAGAAATCCACTAAGATCTACTTCACATCATTAGCTTCACATATTAAAATTAATAAACCCTCACCATTTTACTCTAGATGGCATAAAGCCAGAACGGCTGTACATTTGGAAAAATTTAACATTTAGGTGTATAACCGATTTTCTGCATGTACACATTAAAAAATCCATACCAAGTTGCTTCATATCATTAGCTTAACATATTAAAGTTAGTAAACCCCCATCATCTTTCTCAAGTTGGCATAAAACCAAAACGACAGTGCATTTGGAAAATTCCACAATTTTACATTTAGGTATAAAACCGATTTTCATGCATTTAAACATTTCGCAATCCATATCGAGTTGATTCAAATCATTAGCTTCACATATTAAAGTTAATTAACATTCTTTATCTTAAGAAGTTAGCTTAAAGCCAAAACGATAGTGCATATCGAAAAATTTCAGAATTTTACATTTAGGTATAAAACCGATTTTCTTGCATATACACATTTAGAAATCCACAAAGACCTGCTTCGTATATTAAAATTAATTAACCCTCACCATCTTACTGAAGATGGCATAAAGCCAAAACGGCAGTGCATTTGGAAAAATTTAACATTTAGGTATATAACCGATTTTCCTGCATGTACACATTCAGAAATCCATATCAAGTTGCTTAAAATCATTAGCTTAACACATTATAGTTATTTAACCCTCATCATTTTACTCAAGTGGAAATAAGACCATAGCGCCAGTGCATTTGGAAAAAATTGCATAATTTTACATTTAGGTATAAAACCGACTTTTTTGCATTTAAATATTTAGCAATCCATATCGAGTTGATTCAAATCATTAGCTTCACATATTAAAGTTAATTACCCTTCTTCATCTTAAAAAGTTAGCTTAAAGCCAAAACGATAGTGCATATCGAAAAATTTCAGAATTTTACATTTAGGTATAAAACCGATTTTCTTACATATACACATTTAGAAATCCATATTAAGATGCCTCAATTCATAAGCTTAACATATTAAAGTTAATTAATTTTCTTCATCTTACAGAAGTTGGCATAAAACCAAAACGACAATGCATTTGGAAATATTCCACAATTTTACATTTAGGTATAAAACCGATTTTCCTGCATTTAAACATTTAGCAATCCATATCGAGTTGATTCAAATCATAAGCTTCACATATTAAAGCTAATTAACCCTCATCATCTCACTAAAGTTGACATAAGACCATAACAACAGTGCATTTGGAAAAAAACCATAATTTTACATTTAGGTATAAAACCGATTTTCTTGCATGTACACATTTAGAAATCCATATCAGGTTGCTTCAAATCATTAGCTTAACTTCCACAATTTTACATTTAGGTATGAAACCAATTTTGCTGCATGTACACATTTAGCAATCCACATCGAGTAGAATCAAATCATTAGCTTCACATATTAAAGCTAATTAACCCTCATCATCTCACTAAAG
>NW_024395530.1:0-9696 GCF_016617805.1 Bactrocera tryoni | reverse complement strand
TCATCTCACTGAAATGGACATAAAGCCATAACGGCCGTGCATTTGGAATAGTTCCACAATCCTATATTAAGGTATAAAGTCGGTTTTCTTGTATATTCACATTTAGCTATCGATATTGAGTTGCTTCAAATCAATTACTTCTGTTATTTAAGTTAATTAGCATTCTTCATCTCACTTAAGTTGACATAAAGCCATAACGGCAGTGCATTTAGAAGAGTTCCACAATCTTATATTAAGGTATAAAGTCGATTTTCTTGTATATACACATTTAGCAAACGACATTGAGTTGCTTCGAATCATTAGTTTAACATATTTAAGTTAATGTACCTTCTTCATCCTTTTGAAGTGGACATAATGCCATAACGGCAGTGCATTTGGAAGTTTTCCACAATCCTATATTATGGTATAAAGTCGGTTTTCTTGTATATTCACATTTAGCTATCGATATTGAGTTGCTTCAAATCATTTACTTCACTTATTTAAGTTAATTAGCATTCTTCATCTTACTGAAGTCGACATAAAGCCATAACGGCAATGCATTTGGAAGAATTCCACAATCTTATATTTAGGTATAAAGTCGATTGTCTTGTATATTCACATTTGGCAATCGATATTAAGTTGCTTCGAATCATTAGTTTAACATATTTAAGTTAATTCTACTACTTCATCTTACTGAAGTAGACATAAAATCAAAACGGCAGTGCATTTGAAAGAATTCCACAATCCTATATTAGGGTACAAAGTCGATTGTCTTTTATATTCACATTTAGCAATCGATATTGCGTTGCTTCAAATCATTAGTTTAACATATTTAAGTTCACTTCCCTTCTTCATCTTACTGAAGCGGACATAAAGCCATAACGGCAGTACATTTGGAGTAGTTCCACAACCCTATATTAAGGCATAAAGTCGATTTTCTTGTATATACACATTTCGCACTCGATATTGGGTTGCTTCAAATCATTTACTTCATTTATTTAAGTTAATTAGCATTCTTCATCTAACTGAAGTTGACATAAAGCCATAACGGCAGTGCATTTGGAAGAATTCCACAATCCTATATTATGGTATAAAGTCGATTTTCTTGTATATTCACATTTTGCAATCGATATTAACTTGCTTCAAATCGTTAGTTTAACATATTTAAGTAGATTTCCTTCTTCAGCTTACTGAAGTGGAAATAAAGCCATAACGGCCGTGCATTTGGAATAGTTCCACAATCCTATATTAAGGTATAAAGTCGGTTTTCTTGTATATTCACATTAAGCTTTCGATATTGAGTTGCTTCAAATCATTTACTTCATTTATTTAAGTTAATTAGCATTCTTCATCTAACTGAAGTTGACATAAAGCCATAACGGCAGTACATTTGGAAGAATTCCACAATCCTATATTATGGTATAAAGTCGATTTTCTTGTATATTCACATTTTGCAATCCATATTGAGTTGCTTCAAATCGTTAGTTTAACATATTTAAGTAGATTTCCTTCTTCAGCTTACTGAAGTGGAAATAAAGCCATAACGGCCGTGCATTTGGAATAGTTCCACAATCCTATATTAAGGTATAAAGTCGGTTTTCTTCTATATTCACATTTAGATATCGATATTGAGTTGCTTCAAATCATTTACTTCTGTTATTTAAGTTAATTAGCATTCTTCATCTTACTGAAGTGGACATAAAGCCATAACGGCAGTGCGTTTGGAATGGTTCCACAATCCAATATTAAGGTATAAAGTCGGTTTTCTTGTATATTTACGTTTCGCAATCGATATTGTGTTGCTTCAAATCATTTACTTCACTTATTTAAGTTAATAGGCATTCTTCATCTTAATGAAGTTTACATAAAGCCATAACGGCAGTACATTTGGAAGAATTCCACAATTTTATATCAAGGCATAAAGTTGATTTTCTTGTATATACACATTTAGCAAACGACATTGAGTTGCTTCGAATCATTAGTTTAACATATTTAAGTAAATTTACCTTCTTCATCTTACTGAAGTGGACATAAAGCCATAACGGCAGTGCATTTGGAAGAATTCCACAATTCTATATTAAGGTATAAAGTCGGTTTTCTTGCATATTCACATTTAGCAATTGATATTGAGTTGCTTCGATCATTAATTTAACATATTTAAGTTAATTTACCTTATTCATCTTACTGAGGTTGACATAAAGCCATAACGGCAGTGCATTTGGAAGAATTCCACAATCTTATATTGCGGTATAAAGTCGATTTTCTTGTATATACACATTTAGCAATCGATATTGAGTTGTTTCGAATCATTAGTTTAACATATTTAAGTTCACTTACCTTCTTCATCTTACTGAAGTGGACATAAAGCCATAACGGCAGTGCATTTGAAAGAATTCCACAATCCTATATTAAGGTACAAAGTCGATTGTCTTTTATATTCACATTTAGCAATCGATATTGCGTTGCTTCAAATCATTAGTTTAACATATTTAAGTTAATTCAACTACTTCATCTTACCGAAGTGGACATAAAGTCATAACGGCAGTACATTTGGAATAGTTCCACATTCCTTTATTATGGTATAAAGTCGATTTTCTTGTATATAGACATTTAGGAAACGACATTGAGTTGCTTCGAATCATTAGTGTAACATATTTAAGTTAATTCAACTTCTTCATCTTACTGAAGTAGACATAAAGCCATAACGGAAGTGCATTTGGAATAGCTCCACAACCGTGTATTAAGATATAAAGTCGCTTTTCTTGTATATTCCCATTTCGCAATCGATATTGAGTTGCTTCAAATCATTTACTTCACTTATTTAAGTTAATTAACATTTTTCATCTCAGTGAAGTGGACATAAAGCCATGACGGCAGTGCATTTGGAAGAATTTCACAATTTTATATTAAGGTATTAAGACGATTTTCTTGTATATACACATTTAGATAACGACATTGAGTTGATTCGAATGATTAATTTAACATATTTAAGTTAATTTATCTTCTTCATCTTACTAAAGTGGCCATAAGGCCATAAAGGCAGTGTATGTGGAAGAATTCCACAATCCTATATTAAGGTATAAAGTCAATTTTCTTGTATATTCACATTTAGCAATCGATATTGAGTTGCTTCAAATCATTAGCATAACATATTTAAGTTCACTTGCCTTCTTCATCTTACTGAAGTGGACATAAAGTCATAACGGCAGTGCATTTGGAATAGTTCCACAATCCCATATTATGGTATAAAGTCGATTTTCTTGTATATTCACATTTAGCAATCAATATTGAGTCGCTTCAAATCATTAGTTTAACATATTTAAGTTAATTTAGCTTCTTCATCTTACTGAAGTGGACATAAAGCCCTAACGGCAGTGCATTTGGAATAGTTCCACAATCCTATATTATGGTATAAAGTCGATTTTCTTGTATATACACATTAAGTAATTGATATTGAGTTGCTTTAATTCATTAGTGTAACATATTTAAGTTAATTCAACTTCTTCATCTTACTGAAGTGGACATAAATCCGTAACGGCCGTGCATTTGGAATAGTTCCACAATCTTATATTAAGGTATAATGTCGATTTTCTTGTATATACACATTAAGCAATCGATGTTGAGTTGCTTCATCATTAGTTTAACATATTTAAGTTAATTTACCTTCTTCATCTTACTGAAGTGGACATAAAGCCATAACGGCAGTGCATTTGGAATAGTTCCACAACCCTTATCGATATTGATTTGCTTAAAATCATTTACTTCACTTATTTAAGTTAATTAACATTCTTCGTCTTACTTAAGTTGACATAAAGCCATAACGGCAGTGCATTTGGAAGAATTCCACAATCTTATATTTAGGTATAAAGTCGGTTTTCTTGTATATACACATTAAGCAATTGATATTGAGTTGCTTTAATTCATTAGTGTAACATATTTAAGTTAATTCAACTTCTTCATCTTACTGAAGTGGACATAAATCCATAACGGCCGTGCATTTGGAATAGTTCCACAATCTTATATTAAGCTATATTGTCGATTTTCTTGTATATACACATTAAGCAATCGATGTTGAGTTGCTTCATCATTAGTTTAACATATTTAAGTTAATTTACCTTCTTCATCTTACTGAAGTGGACATAAAGCCATAACGGCAGTGCATTTGGAATAGTTCCACAACCCTTATCGATATTGATTTGCTTAAAATCATTTACTTCACTTATTTAAGTTAATTAACATTCTTCGTCTTACTAAAGTTGACATAAATCCACAACGGCCGTGCATTTGGAATAGTTCCACAATCTTATATTAAGGTATAAAGTCGATTTTCTTGTATATACACATTTAGCAAACGACATTGAGTTGCTTCGAATGATTAGTTTAACATATTTAAGTTAATTTACCTTCTTCATCTTACTGAAATGGCCATAAAGCCATAAAGGCAATGTATTTGGAAGAGTTTCACTATCCTATATTAAGGTATAAAATCGATTTTATTGTATATTCACATTTAGCAATCGTTATTGAGTTGCTTCGAATCATCAGTTTAACATATTTAAGTAATTTACCTTCTTCATCTTACTGAAGTGGACATAGGGCCATAACGGCAGTGCTTTTGGAAGAATTCCACAATCCTATATTAAGGTATAAAGTCGATTTTTTTGTATATTCACATTTAGCAATCGATATTGAGTTGCTTCAAATCATTTAATTCACTAATTTAAGTTAATTAACATTCTTCGTCTTACTAAAGTTGATATAAAGCCATAGCGGCAGTGCATTTGGAAGAATTCCGCAATCTTATATTTAGGTATAAAGTCGGTTTTCTTGTATATACACATTAAGCAATTGATATTGAGTTGCTTTAATTCATTAGTGTAACATATTTAAGTCCACTTACCTTCTTCATCTTACTGAAGTGGACATAAAACCATAACGGCAGTGAATGTGGAAGACTTCCACAATCCTATTTTAAGGAATAAAGTCGATTTTCTTGTATTTTCACATTTAGCAAACGATGTTGAGTTGCTTCGTCATTAGTTTAACATATTTAAGTTAATTTACCTTCTTCATCTTACTGAAGTGGACATAAAGCCATAACGGCAGTGCATTTAGGATAGTTCCACAATCCTGTGTTAAGATATAAAGTCGATTTTCTTGTATGTTCCCATTTCGCAATCGATATTGAGTTGCTTCAAATCATTTACTTCACTTATTTAAGTTAATTAACATTCTTCGTCTTACTAAAGTTGATAGAAAACCACAACGGCAGTGCATTTGGAAGAATTCCACAATCTTATATTTAGGTATAAAGTCGGTTTTCTTGTATATGCACATTTAGCAAACGATGTTGAGTTGCTTCGTCATTAGTTTAACATATTTAAGTTAATTTACCTTCTTCATCTTACTGAAGTGGACATAAAGCCATAACGGCAGTGCATTTAGGATAGTTCCACAATCCTGTGTTAAGATATAAAGTCGATTTTCTTGTATGTTCCCATTTCGCAATCGATATTGAGTTGCTTCAAATCATTTACTTCACTTATTTAAGTTAATTAACATTCTTCGTCTTACTAAAGTTGATAGAAAACCACAACGGCAGTGCATCTGGAAGAATTCCACAATCTTATATTTAGGTATAAAGTCGGTTTTCTTGTATATACACATTAAGCAATTGATATTGAGTTGCTTTAATTCATTAGTGTAACATATTTAAGTTAATTCAACTTCTTCATCTTACTGAAGTGGACATAAAGCCATAACGGCAGTGCATTTGGAATAGCTCCACAATCCTATATTATGGTATAAAGTCGATTTTCTTGTATATACGCATTTAGCAAACGACATTGAGTTGCTTTAATTCAATAGTGTAACATATTTAAGTTAATTCAACTTCTTCATCTTACTGAAGTGAACATAAAGCCATAACGGCAGTGCATTTGGAATAGCTCCACAATCCTATATTACGGTATAAAGTCGATTTTCTTGTATATACGCATTTAGCAAACGACATTGAGTTGCTTTAATTCAATAGTGTAACATATTTAAGTTAATTCAACTTCTTCATCTTACTAAAGTGAACATAAAGCCATAACGGCAGTGCATTTGGAATAGCTCCACAATCCTATATTACGGTATAAATTCGATTTTCTTGTATATAAACATTGAGCAATCGATATTGAGTTGCTTCAAATCATTAGTTTAACATATTTAAGTAAATTTAACTTCTTCAATTTTCTGAAGTGGACATAAAGCCAAAGCGGCAGTGCATTTTTAAGAATTCCATAATCCTCTATTAATATACAAGGTCGATTTTCTTGTATATTCACATTTAGCAATCGATATTGAGTTGCTTCAAATCATTAGTTTAACATATTTAAATAAATCTAACTTCTTCAATTTACAGAAGTGGACATAAAGCCATAACGGCAGTACATTTGAAAGAATTCCATAATCCTCTGTTAAGATATAAAGTCGATTTTCTTTTATATTCACATTTAGCAATCGATATTGTGTTGCTTCAAATTATTAGTTTAAAATATTTAAGTTCTCTTACCTTCTTCATCTTACTGAATTAGACAAAACGCCATAACGGCAGTGCATTTGGAAGAATTCCACAGCCCTATATTAAGGTGTAAAGTCGATTGTCTTGTATATTCACATTTAGCAATCGATATTGAGTTGCTTCGAATCAATTCGAATCATATCGTTTAACATATTTAAGTTAATTTACCTTCCTCGTCTTACTGAAGTGGACATAAAGCCATAACGGCAGTGCTTTTGGAAGAATTCCACAATGCTATATTAAGGTGTAAAGCCGATTTTCTTGTATATTCACATTAACTATCGTTATAGAGTTGCTTCGAATCAATTCGAATCATATCGTTTAACATATTTAAGTTAATTTACCTTCCTTGTCTTACTGAAGTGGACATAAAGCCATAACGGCAGTGCTTTTGGAAGAATTCCACAATGCTATATTAAGGTATAAAGCCAATTTTCTTGTATATTCACATTTGGCAAACGACATTGAGTTGCTTAGAATCATAAGTTTAACATATTTAAGTAAATTTACCTTCTTCATCTTACTGAAGTGTACATAACGCCATAACGGCAGTGCATTTGGAATAACTCCACAATCCTATATTAAGGTATGAGTTAGTTTTTCTTGTATATTCACATTTCGCAATCGATACTGAGTTGCTTCAAATCATTTACTTCACTTATTTAAGTTAATTAGCATTCTTCATCTTTCTGAAGTTGACATAAAGCCATAACGGCAGTGCATTTGGAAGAATTCCGCAATGTTATGTTGAGGTATAAAGTCGATTTTCTTGTATTCTCACATTAAGCCATCGATATTGAGTTGCTTCAAATCATTTACTTCACTTATTTAAGTTAATTAACACTCTTCATCTTACTGAAGTTGACATAAAGCCATAACGGCAGTGCATTTGGAAGAATTCCACAATCCTATATTAAGGTATAAAGTCGGTTTTCTTGTATATACACATTTAGCAATCGATATTGAGTTGCTTTAAGCATTAGTGTAACATATTTAGGTTAATTTAACTTTTCCATCTTACTGAAGTGGACATAAAATCATAACGGCAGTGCATTTGGAAGAATTCCACAATCCTATGTTAAGGCATGAAGTCGATTTTTTGTATATTCACATTTAGCAACCGATGTTGAGTTGCTTCGAATCATTAGTTTAACATATTTAAGTTAATTTACCTTCTTCATCTTACTGAAGTTGACATAAAGCCATACCGGCAGTGCATTTGGAAGAACTCCTCAATCTTATATTAAGGTATAAAGTCGATTTTCTTGTATATTCACATTTAGCAATCGATATTGAGTTGCTTCGAATCATTGGTTTAACATATTTAAGTTAATTTACCTTCTTCATCTTACTGAAGTGGACATAAAGCTATAACGGCAGTGCATTTGGAAGAATTCCACAATGCTATATTAAGGCATAAAGTCGATTTTCTTGTATATTCACATTTAGCAATCGATATTGAGTTGCTTCAAATCACAAGTTTAACATATTAAAGTTCTCTTACCGTCTTAATCTTACTGAAGTAGACGTAACGCCATAACCGCAGTGCATTTGGAAGAATTCCACAATCCTATGTTAAGGCATGAAGTCGATTTTTTGTATATTCACATTTAGCAACCGATGTTGAGTTGCTTCGAATCATTAGTTTAACATATTTAAGTTAATTTACCTTCTTCATCTTACTGAAGTTGACATAAAGCCATACCGGCAGTGCATTTGGAAGAACTCCTCAATCTTATATTAAGGTATAAAGTCGATTTTCTTGTATATACACATTTAGCAAACGACATTGAGTTGCTTCGAATCATTAGTTTGACATATTTGAGTAAATTTACCTTCTTCATCTTACTGAAGTGGGCATAAAGCCATAACGGCAGTGCATTTGGAAGAATTCCACAATCCCATATTAAGGCATAAAGTCGATTTTCTTGTATATACACATTTAGAAATCGATATTGAGTTGCTTCAAATCATTTACTCACTTATTTAAGTTAATTAACATTCTTCATCTTACTGAAGTTGACATAAAGCCATAACGGCAGTGGATTTGGAAGAATTCCACAGCCCTATATTAAGGTGTTAAATCGATTTTCTTGTATATTCACATTTAGCGACCGATGTTGAGTTGCTTCGAATCATTAGTTTAACATATTTAAATTAATTTACCTTCTTCATTTTACAGAAGTGGACATAAAGCCATAACGGCAGTGCATTTGGAATAACTTTACAATCCTATATTAAGGTATGAGTTCGATTTTCTTGTAAATTCACATTTCGCAATTGACATTGAGTTGCTTTAAATCATTTACTTCACTTATTTAAGTCAATTAGCATTCTTTATCTTACTGAAGTTGACATAAAGCCTTAACGGCAGTGCATTTGGAATAGTTCCACAACCCTATATTAAGGTATAAAGTCGATTTTCTTGTATATACACATTTAGCAATCGATATTGAGTTGCCTCAAATCATTTACTTCAGTTATTTAAGTTAAGTAGCATTCTTCATCTTAATGAAGTTGTTATAAAGCCATAACGGCAGTGCATTTGGAAGAATTCCACAATCTTATATTAAGGTATAAAGTCGATTTTCTTGTATTTTCACATTTAGCCATCGATATTGAGTTGCTTCAAATCATTTACTTCACTGATTTAAGTTAATTAACACTCTTCATCTTACTGAAGTTGACATAAAGCCATACCGGCAGTGCATTTGGAAGAACTCCACAATCTTATATTAAGTTATAAAGTCGATTTTCTTGTATATGCACATTTAGCAAACGACATTGAGTTGCTTCGAATCATTAGTGTAACATATTTAAGTTAATTTACCTTCTTCATCTTACTGAAGTGGACATAAAGCCATAACGGCAGTGCATTTGGAAGAATTCCACAATGCTTTATTACGGTATAAAATCGATTTTCTTGTAGTTTCACATTTAGCCATCGATATTGAGTTGCTTCAAATCATTTACTTCACTTATTTAAGTTAATTAACACTCTTCATCTTACTGAAGTTAACATAAAGCCATAAAGGCAAAGCATTTGGAAGAATTCCACAATGCTATATTAAGGCATAAAGTCGATTTTCTTGTATATTCACATTTAGCAATCGATATTGAGTTGCTTTAAATCACTAGTTTAACATATTTAA
>NW_024395529.1:0-11318 GCF_016617805.1 Bactrocera tryoni | reverse complement strand
AACTCAATATCGATTTTTAAATGTATATATACAAGAAAGTCGGCTTTATACCTGATTATAAGATTGTCGAATTCTTCCAAATGCAGTGCCGTTATGGCTTTATGTCAACTTCAGTAAGATAAAGAAGGTTAATTAACTTAAATATGTTAAAGTAATGATTTGAAGTAACTCAATATCGATTTTTAAATGTATACATACAAGAAAATCGACTTAATACCTGAATATAAGATTGTCGAATTCTTCCAAATGCAGTGCCGTTATGGCTTCATGTCAACATCAGTAAGATGAAGAAAGTTAAATAACTTAAATATGTTAACGTAATGATTTGAAGCAACTCAATATCGATTTTTAAATGTGTATATACAAGAAAATCGACTTAATACCTGAATACAAGACTGTCGAATTCTTCCAAATGCACTGCCCTTATGGCTTCATGTTAACATCAGTAAGATGAAGAATTTTAATTAACTTATATATGTTAAAGTAATGATTTGAAGTAACTCAATATCGATTTTTAAATGTATATATACATACAAGAAAATCGGCTTAATACCTGATTATAAGATTGTCGAATTCTTACAAATGCAGTGCCGTTACGGCTTTATGTTAACTTCAGTAAGATGAAGAAGGTTAATTAACTTAAATATGTTAAAGTAATGATTTGAAGTAACTCAATATCGATTTTTAAATGTATACATACAAGAAAATCGACTTAATACCTGAATATAAGATTGTCGAATTCTTCCAAATGCAGTGCCGTTATGGCTTTGTGTCAACTTCAGTAAGATGAAGAAGGTTAATTAACTTAAATATGTTAAAATAATGACTTGAAACAACTCAATATCGATTTTTAAATGTATATATTTAAGAAAATCGACTTAATACCTGACTATAAGATTGTCGAATTCTTCCAAATGCCGTGCCGTTATGGCTTTATGTCAACTTCAGTAAGATTAAGAAGGTTAATTAACTTAAATATGTTAAAGTAATGATTTGAAGGAACTCAATATCGATTCTTAAATGTATATATACAAGAAAATCGACTTAATACCTGATAATAAGATTGTCGAATTCTTCCAAATGCAGTGCCGTTATGGCTTCATGTCAACTTTAGTACGATGAAGAAGGTTATTTAACTTAAATATGTTAAAGTAATGATTTGAAGCAACTCAATATCGATTTTTAAATGTATATATACAAGAAAATCGACTTAATACCTGAATACAAGATTGTCGAATTCTTCCAAATACACTGCCGTTATGGATTTATGTCAACTTCAGTAAGATGAAGAAGGTTAATTAAATATGTTAAAGTAATGATTTAAAGCAACTCAATATCGATTTTTAAATGTATATATACAAGAAAATCGGCTTTATACCTGATTATAAGATTGTCGAATTCTTCCAAATGCAGTGCCGTTATGGCTTCATGTCAACATCAGTAAGATGAAGAATTTTAATTAACTTATATATGTTAAAGTAATGATTTGAAGCAACTCAATATCGATTTATAAATGTATACATACAAGAAAATCGACTTAATACCTGAATATAAAACTGTCGAATTCTTCCAAATGCAGTGCCGTTATGGCTTCATGTCATCATCAGTAAGATGAAGAAAGTTAATTAGCTTAAATATGTTAAAGTAATGATTTGAAGGAACTCAATATCGATTCTTAAATGTACATATACAAGAAAATCGGCTTTATACCTGATTATAAGATTGTCGAATTCTTCCAAATGCAGTGCCGTTATGGCTTCATGTCAACATCAGTAAGATGACGAATTTTAATTAACTTATATATGTTAAAATAATGACTTGAAACAACTCAATATCGATTTTTAAATGTATATATTTAAGAAAATCGACTTAATACCTGAATATAAGTTTGTCGAATTCTTCCAAATGAAGTGCCGTTATGGCTTTATGTCAACTTCAGTAAGAAGAAGAAGGTTAAATAACTTAAATATGTTAAAGTAATGATTTGAAGTAACTCAATATCGATTTTTAAATGTATATATACATACAAGAAAATCGGCTTAATACCTGATTATAAGATTGTCGAATTCTTACAAATGCAGTGCCGTTACGGCTTTATGTTAACTTCAGTAAGATGAAGAAGGTTAATTAACTTAAATATGTTAAAGTAATGATTTGAAGTAACTCAATATCGATTTTTAAATGTATACATACAAGAAAATCGACTTAATACCTGAATATAAGATTGTCGAATTCTTCCAAATGCAGTGCCGTTATGGCTTTGTGTCAACTTCAGTAAGATGAAGAAGGTTAATTAACTTAAATATGTTAAAATAATGACTTGAAACAACTCAATATCGATTTTTAAATGTATATATTTAAGAAAATCGACTTAATACCTGACTATAAGATTGTCGAATTCTTCCAAATGCCGTGCCGTTATGGCTTTATGTCAACTTCAGTAAGATTAAGAAGGTTAATTAACTTAAATATGTTAAAGTAATGATTTGAAGGAACTCAATATCGATTCTTAAATGTATATATACAAGAAAATCGACTTAATACCTGATAATAAGATTGTCGAATTCTTCCAAATGCAGTGCCTTTATGGCTTCATGTCAACTTTAGTACGATGAAGAAGGTTATTTAACTTAAATATGTTAAAGTAATGATTTGAAGCAACTCAATATCGATTTTTAAATGTATATATACAAGAAAATCGACTTAATACCTGAATACAAGATTGTCGAATTCTTCCAAATACACTGCCGTTATGGATTTATGTCAACTTCAGTAAGATGAAGAAGGTTAATTAAATATGTTAAAGTAATGATTTAAAGCAACTCAATATCGATTTTTAAATGTATATATACAAGAAAATCGGCTTTATACCTGATTATAAGATTGTCGAATTCTTCCAAATGCAGTGCCGTTATGGCTTCATGTCAACATCAGTAAGATGAAGAATTTTAATTAACTTATATATGTTAAAGTAATGATTTGAAGCAACTCAATATCGATTTATAAATGTATACATACAAGAAAATCGACTTAATACCTGAATATAAAACTGTCGAATTCTTCCAAATGCAGTGCCGTTATGGCTTCATGTCAACATCAGTAAGATGAAGAAAGTTAATTAGCTTAAATATGTTAAAGTAATGATTTGAAGGAACTCAGTATCGATTCTTAAATGTATATATACAAGAAAATCGACTTAATACCTGAATATAAGATTGTCGAATTCTTCCAAATGAAGTGCCGTTATGGCTTTATGTCAACTTCAGTAAGATGAAGAAGGTTAATTAACTTAAATATGTTAAAGTAATGATTTGAAGTAACTCAATATCGACTTTTAAATGTATATATACATACAAGAAAATCGGCTATATACCTGATTATAAGATTGTCGAATTCTTCCAAATGCAGTGCCGTTATGGCTTCATGTCAACTTCAGTAAGATTAAGAAGGTTAATTAACTTAAATATGTTAAAGTAATGATTTGAAGCAACGCAATATCGATTTTTAAATGTATATATACAAGAAAATCGACTTAATACCTGAATACAAGATTGTCGAATTCTTCCAAATGCACTGCCGTTATGAATTTATGTCAACTTCAGTAAGATGAAGAAGGTTAATTAACTTAGATATGTTAAAGTAATGATTTGAAGCAACTCAATATCGATTTCTAAATGTATATGTACAAGAAAATCGGCTTTATACCTGATTATAAGATTGTCGAATTCTTCCAAATGCAGTGCCGTTATGGCTTCATGTCAACATCAGTAAGATGACGAATTTTAATTAACTTATATATGTTAAAGTAATGATTTGAAGCAACTCAATATCGATTTTTAAATGTATACGTACAAGAAAATCGACTTAATACCTGAATATAAAATTGTCGAATTCTTCCAAATGCAGTGCCGTTATGGCTTCATGTCAAAATCAGTAAGATGAAGAAAGTTAATTAGCTTAAATATGTTAAAGTAATGATTTGAAGGAACTCAATATCGATTTTTAAATGTACATATACAAGAAAATCGACCTAATACCTAAATATAAGATTGTCGAGTTCTCCCAAATGCAGTGCCTTTATGGCTTTCTGTCAACTTTAGTACAATGACGAAGTTTATTTAACTTAAATATGTTAAATTAATTATTTAAGGCAACTCAATATCGACTGCAACATGTGTATGTCCAAGAAAATCGACTTAATACCTGATTATAAGATTGTCGAATTCTTGCAAATGCACTGCCGTTATGGATTTATGTCAACTTCAGTAAGATGAAGAAGGTTAATTAACTTAAATATGTTAAAGTATTGATTTATAGCAACTCAATATCGATTTTTAAATATATACATACAAGAAAATCGACTTAATACCTGAATATAAGTTTGTCGAATTCTTCCAAATGAAGTGCCGTTATGGCTTTATGTCAACTTCAGTAAGATGAAGAAGGTTAATTAACTTTAATATGTTAAAGTAATGATTTGAAGTAACTCAATATCGATTTTTAAATGTATATATTTAAGAAAATCGACTTAATGCCTGAATATAAGATTGTCGAATTCTTCCAAACGCACTGCCGTTATGGCTTTATGTCAACAAAAGTAAGATGAAGAAGGTTAATTAACTTAAATATGTTAATAAATTGATTTGAAGTAACTCAATATCGATTTTTAAATGTATACATACAAGAAAATCGACTTAATACCTAAATATAAGATTGTCGAATTCTTCCAAATGCAGTACCGTTATGGCTTTTTGCCAACTTCAGTAAGATGAACAAGGTTAACTAACTTAAATATGTTAAAGTATTGCTTTGAAGCAACTCAATATCGATTTTTAAATGTATACATACAAGAAAATCGACTTAATACCTGAATATAAGATTGTCGATTTCTTCCAAATGCACTGCCGTTATGGATTTATGTCAACATAAGTAAGATGAAGAAGGTTAATTAACTTAAATATGTTAATGTATTGATTTGAAGTAACTCAATATCGATTTTTAAATGTATACATACAAGAAAATCGACTTAATACCTGAATATAAGATTGCCGAATTCTTCCAAATGCACTGCCGTTATGGATTTATGTCAACTTCAGTAAGATTAAGAAGGTTAATTAACTTAAATATGTTAAAATAATGATTTGAAACAACTCAATATCGATTTTTAAATGTATATATTTAAGAAAATCGACTTAATAACTGAATATAAGATTGTCGAATTCTTCCAAATGTAGTGCCGTTATGGCTTCATGTCAACTTCAGTAAGATGAAGATGGTTAATTAACTTAAATATGTTAAAGTAATGATTTGAAGCAATTCAATGTCGATTTATAAATGTATACATACAAGAAAATCGACTTAATACCTGAATATAAGAATGTCGAATTCTTCCAAATGCAGTGCCGTTATGGCTTCATGGCATTTTTAAATGTATACATACAAGAAAATCGACTTAATACCTGAACATAAGATTGCCGAATTCTTCCAAATGCACTGCCGTTATGGCTTTATGTCAACTTCAGTAAGATTAAGAAGGTTAATTAACTTAAATATGTTAAAATAATGACTTGAAACAACACAATATCGATTTTTAAATGTACATATTTAAGAAAATCGACTTAATACCTGAATATAAGATTGTCGAACTCTTCCAAATGCAGTGCCGTTATGGATTTATGTCAACATAAGTAAGATGAAGAAGGTTAATTAACTTAAATATGTTAAAGTATTGATTTGAAGTAACTCAATATCGATTTTTAAATGTATACATACAAGAAAATCGACTTAATACCTGAATATAAGGTTGCCGAATTCTTCCAAGTGCACTGCCGTTATGGCTTTATGTCAACTTCAGTAAGATTAAGAAGGTTAATTAACTTAAATATGTTAAAGTATTGATTTGTAGTAACTCAATATCGATTTTTGAATGTATACATACAAGAAAATCGACTTAATACCTGAAAATAAGATTGTCGAATTCTTCCAAATGCAGTGCCGTTATGGCTTAATGTCAACTTAAGTAAGATGAAGAAGGTTAATTAACTTAAATATGTTAAAGTAATGATTTGAAGGAACTCAATATCGATTTTTAAATGTACATATACAAGAAAATCGACCTAATACCTGAATATAAGATTGTCGAGTTCTCCCAAATGCAGTGCCTTTATGGCTTCATGTCAACTTTAGTACAATGACGAAGTTTATTTAACTTAAATATGTTAAATTAATTATTTAAGGCAACTCAATATCGACTGCAACATGTGTATGTCCAAGAAAATCGACTTAATACCTGATTATAAGATTGTCGAATTCTTGCAAATGCACTGCCGTTATGGATTTATGTCAACTTCAGTAAGATGAAGAAGGTTAATTAACTTAAATATGTTAAAGTATTGATTTATAGCAACTCAATATCGATTTTTAAATGTATACATACAAGAAAATCGACTTAATACCTGAATATAAGTTTGTCGAATTCTTCCAAATGAAGTGCCGTTATGGCTTTATGTCAACTTCAGTAAGAAGAAGAAGGTTAAATAACTTAAATATGTTAAAGTAATGATTTGAAGTAACTCAATATCGATTTTTAAATGTATATATACATACAAGAAAATCGGCTTAATACCTGATTATAAGATTGTCGAATTCTTACAAATGCAGTGCCGTTACGGCTTTATGTTAACTTCAGTAAGATGAAGAAGGTTAATTAACTTAAATATGTTAAAGTAATGATTTGAAGTAACTCAATATCGATTTTTAAATGTATACATACAAGAAAATCGACTTAATACCTGAATATAAGATTGTCGAATTCTTCCAAATGCAGTGCCGTTATGGCTTTATGTCAACATAAGTAAGACGAAGAAGGTTAATTAACTTAAATATGTTAAAGTATTGATTTGAAGTAACTCAATATCGATTTTTGAATGCATACATACAAGAAAATCGACTTAATACCTGAATATAAGATTGTCGAATTCTTCCAAATGCAGTGCCGTTATGGCTTTATGTCAACTTCAGTAAGATGAAAAAGGTTAATTAACTTAAATATGTTAAAGTAGTGATTTGAAGCAACTCAATATCGATTTTTAAATGTATATATACAAGAAAATCGGCTTTATACCTGATTATAAGATTGCCGAATTCTTCCAAATGTAGTGCCATTATGGCTTTATGTCAACTTCAGTAAGATTAAGAAGGTTAATTAACTTAAATATGTTAAAGTAATGATTTGCAGCAACTCAATATCGATTTTTAAATGTATATACGCAAGAAAATCGATTTAATACATGAATATAAGATTGTCGAATTCTTCCAAATGCACTGCCGTTATGGATTTATGACAACATAAGTAAGATGAAGAAGGTTAATTAACTTAAATATGTTAAAGTATTGATTTGAAGTAACTCAATATCGATTTTTGAATGTATACATACAAGAAAATCGACTTAATACCTGAAAATAAGATTGTCGAATTCTTCCAAATGCAGTGCCGTTATGGCTTTATGTCAACTTCAGTAAGATGAAGAAGGTTAATTAACTTAAATATGCTAAAGTAATGATTTGAAGTAACTCAATATCGATTTTTAAATGTATATATTTGAGAAAATCGACCTAATGCCTGAATATAAGATTGTCGAATTCTTCCAAATGCAGTGCCGTTATGGCTTTATGTCAACTTCAGTAAGACGAAGAAGGTTAATTAACTTAAATATGTTAAAGTATTGATTTGAAGTAACTCAATATCGATTTTTGAATGTATACATACAAGAAAATCGACTTTATACCTGAATATAAGATTGTCGAATTCTTCCAAATGCAGTGCCGTTATGGCTTTATGTCAACTTCAGTAAGATGAAGAAGGTTAATTAACTCAAATATGTTAAAGTATTGATTTGAAGTAACTCAATATCGATTTTTAAATGTATATTTACAAGAAAATCGACTTAATACCTGAATACAAGACTGTCGAATTCTTCCAAATGCAGTGCCGTTAAGGCTTTATGTCAACTTCAGTAAGATGAAGAAGGTTAATTAACTCAAATATGTTAAAGTAATGATTTGAAGCAACTCAATATCGATTTTTAAATGTATATATACAAGAAAATCGGCTTTATACCTGAATATAAGATTGCCGAATTTTTCCATATGCGCTGCCGTTATGGCTTCATGTCAACATCAGTAAGATGAAGAAAGTTAATTAACTTAAATATGTTAAGTAATGACTTGAAACAACTCAATATCGATTTTTAAATGTATATATTTAAGAAAATCGACTTAATACCTGAATATAAGATTGTCGAATTCTTCCAAATGTAGTGCCGTTGTGGCTTCATGTCAACATAAGTAAGATGAAGAAGGTTAATTAACTTAAATATGTTAAAGTATTGATTTGAAGTAACTCAATATCGATTTTTAAATGTATACATACAAGAAAATCGACTTAATACCTGAATATAAGATTGTCGGATTCTTCCAAATGCAGTGCCGTTATGGCTTCATGTCAACATCAGTAAGATGAAGAAGGTTAATTAACTTAAATATGTTAAAGTAGTGATTTGAAGTAACTCAATGTCGATTTCTAAATATATACATACAAGAAAATCGACTTTATACCTGATTATAAGGTTGTCGAATTCTTCCAAATGCAGTGCCGTTATGGCTTTATTTCAACTTTAGTAAGATGAAGAAGGTTAATTAACTTGAATATGTTAAAGTAATGATTTGAAATAACTCAATGTCGATTTCTAAATATATACATACAAGAAAATCGACTTAATACCTGAATATAAGATTGTCGAATTCTTCCAAATGCAGTGCCGTTATGGCTTTATGTCAACTTCAGTAAGATGAAAAAGGTTAATTAACTTAAATATGTTAAAGTAGTGATTTGAAGCAACTCAATATCGATTTTTAAATGTATATATACAAGAAAATCGGCTTTATACCTGATTATAAGATTGCCGAATTCTTCCAAATGTAGTGCCGTTATGGCTTTATGTCAACTTCAGTAAGATTAAGAAGGTTAATTAACTTAAATATGTTAAAGTAATGATTTGAAGCAACTCAATATCGATTTTTAAATGTATATACGCAAGAAAATCGATTTAATACATGAATATAAGATTGTCGAATTCTTCCAAATGCAGTGTCGTTATGGCTTCATGTCAACATCAGTAAGATGAAGAAGGTTAATTAACTTAAATATGTTAAAGTAATGACTTGAAACAACTCAATATCGATTTTTAAATTTATACATACAAGAAAATCGACTTAATACCTGAATATAAGATTGTCAAATTCTTTCAAATGCAGTGCCGTTATGGATTTATGTCAACATAAGTAAGATGAAGAAGGTTAATTAACTTAAATATGTTAAAGTATTGATTTGAAGTAACTCAATATCGATTTTTAAACGTATACATACAAGAAAATCGACTTAATACCTGAATATAAGATTGTCGAATTCTACCAAATACAGTGCCGTTATGGCTTTATGTCAACTTCAGTAAGATGAAGAAGGTTAATTAACTTAAATATGTTAAAGTAATGATTTGAAGTAACTCAATATCGATTTTTAAATGTATACATACAAGAAAATCGACTTAATACCAGAATATAAGATTGTCGAATTCTTCCAAATGCAGTGCCGTTATGGCTTTATGTCAATTTCAGTAAGATGAAGAAGGTTAATTAATTTAAATATGTTAAAGTAGTGATTTGAAGCAACTCAATATCGATTTTTTAATGTATATATACGAGAAAATCGGCTTTATACCTGATTATAAGATTGTCGAATTCTTCCAAATGCAGTGCCGTTATTTCCTTATGTCAACTTCAGTAAGATTAAGAAGGTTAATTAACTTAAATATGTTAAAGTTATGATTTGGAGCAACTCAATATCGATTTTTAAATGTATATATACAAGAAATTCGGCTTTATACCTGATTATAAGATTGTCGAATTTTTCCAAATGCAGTGCCGTTATGGCTTTATGTCAACTTCAGTAAGATGAAGAAGGTTAATTAACTTAAATATGTTAAAGTAATGATTTGAAGCAACTCAATATCGATTTTTTAATGTATATATACAAGAAAATCGGCTTTATACCTGAATATAAAATTGCCGAATTCTTCCAAATGCGCTGCCGTTATGGCTTCATGTCAACATCAGTAAGATGAAGAAAGTTAATTAACTTAAATATGTTAAAGTAATGACTTGAAACAACTCATTATCGATTTTTAAATCTATATATTTAAGAAAATCGACTTAATACCTGAATATAAGATTGTCGAATTCTTCCAAATGTAATGCCGTTGTGGCTTCGTGTCAACATCAGTAAGATGAAGAAAGTTAATTAACTTAAATATGTTAAAGTAATGATTTGAAGCAACTCAATATAGATTTTTAAATGTATATATACAAGAAAATCGATTTAATACCTGAATATAAGATTGTCGAGTTCTTCCAAATGCAGTGTCGTTATGGCTTCATGTCAACATCAGTAAGATGAAGAGGGTTAATTAACTTAAATATGTTAAAGTAATGACTTGAAACAACTCAATATCGATTTTTAAATGTACATATTTAAGAAAATCGACTTTATGCCTGAATATAAGACTGTCGAATCCTTCCAAATGCAGTGCCGTTATGGATTTATGTCAACATAAGTAAGATGAAGAAGGTTAATTAACTTAAATATGTTAAAGTATTGATTTGAAGTAACTCAATATCGATTTTTAAATGTATACATACAAGAAAATCGACTTAATACCTGAATATAAGATTGCCGAATTCTTCCAAATGCGCTGCCGTTATGGCTTCATGTCAACATCAGTAAGATGAAGAAAGTTAATTAACTTAAATATGTTAAGTAATGACTTGAAACAACTCAATATCGATTTTTAAATGTATATATACAAGAAAATCGATTTAATACCTGAATATAAGATTGTCGAATTCTTCCAAATGCAGTGTCGTTATGGCTTCATGTCAACAACAGTAAGATGAAGAAGGTTAATTAACTTAAATATGTTAAAGTAATGACTTGAAACAACTCAATATCGATTTTTAAATGTATATATTTAAGAAAATCGAATTAATGCCTGAATATAAGATTGTCGAATCTTTCCAAATGCAGTGCCGTTATGGCTTTATGTCAACTTCAAAAAGATGAAGAAGGTTAATTAACTTGAATATGTTAAAGTAATGATTTGAAGTAACTCAATATCGATTTTTAAATGTATACATACAAGAAAATCGACTTAATACCTGAATATAAGATTGTCGAATTCTTCCAAATGCAGTGCCGTTATGGC
>NW_024395528.1:0-19510 GCF_016617805.1 Bactrocera tryoni | reverse complement strand
ATGTTAACAATTATTCTTTCTTTTAACTTGAGTTTTATATATTTTTTTAAATTTATTATCCTTAGAAAGTAAATAGTTTCCCTCCTGTGTATAATTTGTAATTTTTTTATACTTAGGCATTGATTTACTTACTCTATTATTTTTTACAACGTCATTGGCAAAACCTTCCGTTGCAACTCTATTGGTTTTCTGATTTAACATACGTATTCTTTCAGGCTTTCTTGTGTGTATTATTTGGGAAAGTTTAGCTAATTCTTCGCGTGAAACTAAGTTATTTATAAGATCGATCGGTCGTGTTTCAGTAGTAGAATGAATAGTATTATTGTATGATATTATAGCTTTATAAACATTTTCGGAAATATCGTCTTTATTATCTGGATCAGCATTAAAGAGTCTAATATGCTCGTTGAGAGTACCATGCAGTCTTTCCACATCTGCATTTCCAGTTTTTAAATAAGCTGTTGTTGTGTGAAATTCTATGTCTTGATTCTTTAAAAATTCTCTAATTGTAGCAGTGTCGATTTCGTTATCAAATATAAGCAGTTTTGGTTTTCCTAAATATTGAATCCTGTGCTTAAGAGCTTTGAGTATTGATACCCACCTATCTTCCAGATAGTGTGCAGTTGCATATTTCGTTAGCTTGTCTATGCTTGTCAGATACATCCAGCCACGCTGTGGAAACCATATATCTACATGAACGATTTCATTGTGTTTATTTGGGGTAGGTGTTATTAATATATTGTGTTTTATTGGATTTCTATCAAATTTTGCAAGTTTGCAAATATTGCAATTGTTAATGTAATTTTGTATCTCCTTTTGTAATTTTGGGTAAAAATAATCATTTTTTAACTCCTCAAAAACCTCATTTATGCCTCTGTGATTATTTTTATAATGAATTTTCTCTATTAATTGCAAAAGCTGTTCTCTGTCGGTTATATCCTGTATAAGCATGTTTGATTTTAATATTTTAAGATTTTTATTTTTCACAAAATATTTAATGAAGTTAGATTGAAACTCGAGATATAACTCAATATTTGGACAAAAAACTACTGCAAGTCCTTTTAGAGGTAGTTTCTCTCTCATGAAATTTAAAATACTATTTTTATCTGTTACATTTACGTTATAACGAACTTTGTTTTTGAATAATATTTGAGTTTTTACAGAATCAGCATTGGACTTTTGGATGACTATTTGAAATTTAAACATATTAATTGGTTTTTCAGTTATTTTAATGTAATCAGTATCATCGCTTTCTGCGCTATGTACTGTATTGGCATCTTCCTCAAAAATTTCATTTAGGTTCAGCTCTATTTCACTATCAGCTGGCTCATAACTTAATCTACTAAGTCCATCAGCTACTACGTTTTCTTTTCCTTTTATATAGTTAACTTCAAAATCGAACTCGTTTAGCTTAATTTTCCATCTTTGGACTTTCGCATTCGGTTCTTTTATATTGTTGAGCCAAACAAGGGGACGATGATCTGTCTTAATAATAAATCTACGGCCGAAAATATATGGTCGGAAATATTTCGTGGCCCACACGATGGCCAGCAACTCCTTTTCTATTGTGCTGTAGTTTTTTTCGTGTCCATTTAGAGTTCGACTGGCATAAGAAACAACTTTATTTCCTTGCGTCAGTACTGCTCCTAATGCAAAATTGCTTGCATCGGTAACAAGCGTAAACGTTTTATTAAAATCTGGATGCACCAGTATAGGGTCATTTTGTATCAGTACCTTTAATTTTTCAAATGCCGCTTTATAGTCTTTATCATGTATGTTTATTTTTGCGCCTTTTTTCAGATATTTAATCAAATGATGCGCTATTCTAGAATAATCATTAATAAAGCGCCTATAGTAGCCTGTTATGCCCAAAAATGACTTAATTTCTTTTTGAGTTTTAGGTAATAAAATCTTTTGAATAGCTTTTATCTTTTCCGGATTGGGTTTGATGCCATTGGGAGTGATAACGTGACCTAAAAACTCAGTTTCTTTTACAAGGAATGTGCATTTATCAACTTGAAGTTTTAGATTGGCTTCACTCAAACGCTTTAATACTTTATTAATCGCTTCCAAATGCTCTTCAATACTTATCGAAAAAATTAGAATGTCGTATAAGTACACTAAACAGATTGAACCAATGTATTCTTTCAATACATTGTTAATCAGTCGTTGAAACGTAGCTGGTGCATTACGAAGCCCAAATGGCATACGTAAAAATTCGTAATGCCCAGTAGTTGTTGAAAATGCAGTCTTTGGAATGTCATTTGGATGCAATTCTATTTGGTGAAAACCCTTGGCCAAGTCCAGAGTCGTGAAATATTGACATTTACCTAGCTTATCGAATATATCGTCAATATTTGGTATGGGGAATCTATCTTCGACAGTGACATCATTTAACTTCCTATAATCAATTACAATGCGCCATTTTTGTTTATTCGACGAGTCTAGTTTTTTGGGTACGATCCATAAAGGACTATTATATGGACTACGAGAATGTCTAATAATATTTTGCTCTAACATGTTTTCAATTTGATTATTTATCTCTTCCTTGTGTATCTCAGGGTATCTATACAATTTCGAATATATTGGCATATCATGTTTTGTTATAATTCTATGCTTTATTTCATTTGTAAATGTTAATTTAGTATTTTTGTCATAAAAAACATGTTTATATTTTCTTAATATTTTCACTAACTTCTCTTTTTCATAATCTGCCAGATGGTTTAATTTAATAACTTTTGTTATATTATAATTTTCGATTTCGGAATTAAAGAATTCAAAGTAGTTTTCCTTATAAGACATTTCGTTATAAGATTCTTCTTCTTCAGACAAATATAAAGTCGTAACAGCATTTTTTGTTATTAATTGTCTGTTATTCAAATCAATGACACAATTTAAGTCTTTCAAAATATTATTTCCTATTAATCCATCAAAATTTTTGTTAAAAGCATATTCTAAAAACTCACAAAAATAATTGTTGAAATTGAATTCTTTAAATATCGGGAATGAACAAAGTTTTGTTATCAATATTTTTGTACCTAAAGCTTTTGCTATTACATTTACATTTCGCTTCAATCTTGGATGGCAAATATCAGGGTTAATTATACTGAACTCTGCGCCAGTATCGATTATGAATTTTAGTTTTTTTATGGGGTTATTAATTATTATGTAAGGAAGGTTTACTCGCCCACGATAGGAAAATTTACATTGGAATTTCCAATTTCCATTGGTACCACTTGTTGATTAGAACTGTTCAAACTTTTATTATGATTTATTAAATTAGACTGTCTAGTTTGATACAGATTATTATTTAGAGTATATTTTGGTATGCTTGTATTTGGGGCTTGTGAGTAGTTTGATCGCCTTGTTTGTCCTGTGAATCTCGAGCTACCAGGGTTATTATCATAATAATGATCCAAATTATCAGTGGGAAATCGTTGGTTTTGGCGTAAAGGTGTATAATTGTTCACAAAGTTGTGATTATTGTAATTGTTGTCATTACCTGTATTATGGCTTTCATCATATTTATTATCGTACTGTCTGTTAAAGCTTGGAGCTAATATTTTTATAGGTTTATTAGGATTTCTATAGTTATTACTAAAGTCGGTTCTTGTAGTATTTGTACTCAAATAGCCTTGTTTTGCTGGTACAAATTGAGTGTAACCTTGGTGTCTAGCATCTAATATTATTTGAAATGCATCTTCTAAGGTCGTAGGGTTTCTAGCGAATATCATCGTGCGAGTGGGTTCTGGTAAATGGTCCCTAAATGTTTTAAGTGAAATTCGGTTTATCTCACTTGTTGTGTAAGTGTTATCGCGATGAGTTAAATTTCTGTTATGGATTCTATTTGCAAGTTTGTTAATTTGAAAATAATAATTTTCTATAGTTCCTTGTAGTCTACAGGTTTTAAGATTGTCCATTAAATCATTACTACTAAATTTTTCACCGAAGTTCTTTGTAAGTATGTCTTTTAAAATGTCCCAAGTTGTTACGTTAGTGTATCTATGAATTGCTTCTCTGGTTTTGCCAACGCTTTTTTTTTTAACATATCCAAAAAGTATACATCGGTTAGTATTGTCAAATTCCGAAATTGATGGTATGATGTTTTCAACTTGACTTATAAAATCTGGCAGTTGATTCTGATCATTGCCATCAAAGCTTTCAATATTTTTAATACAACTTAAAATAAGGTTAAATTTGCTCACTTCTAAGGCGTCCATTATTAAAAGTGTATTTGTTTTAAAATAATAACGTAAAGAAAAGGTTATGTATTATTATTAAAAGTAAATGTAAGAATAAGCAATAAATATATATAAGTATGTAGATAAATGGCTAGTCAAACAATATATAATAGCACAATGATAACATACATATGTACTCAGTAGGTTAGCACAAAACGTTCATATGTAATTTTTGGCGTACAATTACCTATGTACGTTTCTTCTTGTTGTTTTGTGTTGTAACTGCTAATCTTGTTGCTCTCGTAGCAATTTGGTTGTCGACTCTACTATTTGTGCCGGTGTACTTATTGTTATTATTGAAATTGTTGTTTCTTCTGATATTCCTTGAATTTACTTCTCGCTCTCGTTCGTTGCGTTGTTACAAGTGCTGTTGTTGTTAAATTCGATGTCCTTTGTGGAGGTCACAATTGCATTTTTATTTGAGAGAATCCGTAATTTGTTGTTGGTATTATTTAATTGCTTGTGTATTTATGTATTCCAAATATATATAAGTAGTTTTTGTTTTATAAATCGGTACGCTTTAACTTTCGAAGAGTTCCCGATTGTTTTTGCACTTCAGAGTAATCACTGAATTTTTGTTTTTGCAAGAAGTTTTCCTCTAACCTTCGTAGAGGTCGCTATTGTTATTGTATTTCAGAGGAATCACTGAATTTTTTTTGTTTTATATTAAACTAGTCTCTAACCTTCGTAGAGGTCGAAATTGTTTTTGCACTTCTGAGTTTTTGTTTTTGTAAGAACTATGTCTCTAACCTTCGTAGAGGTCGCAATTGAATTTGCACTAAGAAAAATCACTAATATGTTGCTGTTTTAAGCAGACAGTATTTAACCTTCATAAAGGTCGTGTTCAAACTCAGTTATTTTTAACTTATTTGTTATATAGTTTTAAACACCTTATTCAAGTTAATTGACCTGATTAAAGGCCGTTATTACAAACGCACTTTTCACAAATTTCACCAAATTTATAATTTTATGCTGCTACTTATTATATTTAACTTGACATTTTCACATTTATTGTTCCGTATTTCCTTATAACTTTTAAGCCTTTGAAATTAGTATAATTCACCAATTTTTTAATTTTTAGGTGCACAAATTGAACAATATTTAAATCTTCTTAAATTTTGTTTAAGTTTTAATCCTCGTCGCCATTTATATTCTTAAATGAAACACAATCTTCAGTGTCACAATAAGAACTAGTTTTCTTTATTTTCTTACATTATCACTAAGCATAAATAACATAGAGCTTATTCTAATTTCTCTTATTATTAAATATTATGCTACCACGATAAGTTCTCTTAATACTCTTATATTTAATGTTGTTGTAGCATCATACATACTATGTATGTATGTATGTAAGTATGTAAGTATGAAAGTATGTATGTATGTATGTATGTAAGTATGTATGTATGTACGTATGTATGCATGTATGTATGTATACATTACCATATACACATTTAGCAGTCGATTTTGAGTAGCTTCTAATCATTAGTTTTACATATTTAAGTTAATTAACCTTTTACATCTTAATGAAGTTGACATAAATCCATAACGGCAGAGCGTTTAGAAGAACTCCAAAATCTTATATTTACGTATAAAATCGATTTTCTTGTATATTCATATTTAGCAGTAGATATTGCATTGCTTCAAATCATTTACTTCACATATTTAAGTTAAATAACTTTCTTCATCTTACCGAAGTTGACATTAAGGCATAAGGGTAGTGCATTTGGAAGAGTTCCAAAACCTTATATTTAGATATAAAGTCGATCTTTTTGTATATACGCATTTAACAATCGATATTGAGTTTCTTCAAACCATTAGTTTAACATATTTAAATAAATCAACCTTCTTCTTCTTCTTACTGAAGTTGACATAAAGCCATAACGGCACTGCATTTAGAAGAATTCCAAAATCTTATATTTAGGTATAAATTCGATTTTCTTGCTAATACGCATTTAGCAATCGATATTGAGTTGCTTCAAATCATTAACTTCACATATTTAAGTTAAATAACTTTCTTCATCTTACCGAAGTTGGCATAAAGCCTTAACGGCAGTGTATTTGGAAAAACTCCATAATCTTATATTGAAGTATAAAGTCGATTTTCTTGTATATACACATTTAGCAATCGATATTGATTTTCTTCAAATCATTAGTTTGACATATTTAAATAAATAAACCTTCTTCTTCTTTTTACTGAAGTTGACATAAAGCCATAACGGCAGTGCATTTAGAAGGATTCCAAATTCATATATGTATGTATAAAATCGATTTTCTTGTATTTTCATATTTAGCGATCGATATTGCATTGCTTCAAATCATTAACTTCGCACATTTAAGTTAATTAACCTTTTATATTTTACTGAAGTTAACATAAAGCCATAACGGCAGAGCATTTACAAGAATTCCAAAACCATATATTGAGGTATAAAGTCGATTTTCTTGTATATACACATTTAGCAATCGATATTGAGTTTCTTCAGATCATTAGTTTAACATATTTAAATAAATAAACCTTCTTCTTCTTACTGAAGTTGACATAAAGCCATAACGGCAGTGCATTTAGAAGAATTCCTAAATCATATATTTATGTATAAAATCGATTTTCTTGTATATTCATATTTAGCAATAGATATTGAGTTTCTTCAAATCATTAGTTTAACATATTTAAATAAATAAACCTTCTTTTTCTTACTGAAGTTGACATAAAGCCATAACGGCAGTGCATTTAGAAGAATTCCAAATTCATATATTTAAGTATAAAATCGATTTTCTTGTATTTACATATTTAGTGATCGATATTGCATTGCTTTAAATCATTAACTTTGCACATTTAAGTTAATTAACCTTATATATTTTACTGAAGTTAACATAAAGCCATAACGGCAGAGCATTTAGAAGAATTCCAAAACCTTATATTGAGGTATAAAGTCGATTTTCTTGTATATACACATTTAGCAATCGATATTGAGTTTCTCCAAATCATTAGTTTAACATATTTAAATAAATAAACCTTCTTCTTCTTACCGAAGTTGGCATAAAGCCATAACGGCAGTGCACTTGGAGAAATTCCAAAATCATATATTAATGTATATTATCGATTTTCTTGTATATTTATATTCAGCAATCGATATTGCATTGCTTCAAATCATTAACTTCACATATATAAGTTAATTAAACTCCTTAATATGACCGAAGTTGACATAAAGCCATAACGGTAGTGCATTTGGAAAAATTCCATGATCTTATATTGAGGTATAAAGTCGATTTTCTTATATATACACATTTAGCAATCGATATTGAGTTTCTTCAAATCATTAGTTTAACATATTTAAATAAATAAACCTTCTTCTTCTTCTTACTGAAGTTGAGATAAAGCCATAACGGCAGTGCATTTGGAAAAATTCCATAATCTTATATTAAGGTATAAAGTCGAGTTTCTTGTATATACACATTTAGCAGTCGATATTGAGTAGCTTCTAATCATTAGTTTTACATATTTAAGTTAATTAACCTTTTACATCTTAATGAAGTTAACATAAATCCATAACGACAGAGCGTTTAAAAGAACTCCAAAATCTTATATTTATGTATAAAATCGATTTTCTTGTATATTCATATTTAGCAGTAGATATTGCATTGCTTCAAATCATTTACTTCACATATTTAAGTTAAGTAACTTTCTTCATCTTGCCGAAGTTGACATAAAGCCATAACGGCACTGCATTTTTAAGAATTCCAAAACCTTATATTTACGTACAAATTTTCTTGTATATTCATCTTTAGCAATCGATATTGCATTGCTTCAAATCATTAACTTCACTTATTTAAGCTAATTAACCTTTTACATCTTACCGAAGTTGACATAAAGCCATAACGGCAGCGCATTTGGGAAAATTCCATAATCTTATATTGAGGTTTAAATCGATTTTCTTGTATATTAATATTTAGCAATCGATATTGCATTGCTTCAATTCATTTACTTCACACATTTAAGTTAATAAACCTTTTACATCTTACTAAAGTGAACATAAAGCCATAACGGCAGAGCATTTAGAAGTATTCCAAAACCTTATATTGAGGTATAAAGTCGATTTTCTTGTATATACACATTTAGCAATCGATATTGATTTTCTTCAAATCATTAGTTTAACATATTTAAATAAATAAACCTTCTTCTTCTTCTTACTGAAGTTGACATAAAGCCATAACGGCAGTGCATTTGGAAAAAGTCCAAAATCATATATTAATGTATAAAATCGATTTTCTTGTATATTTTTATTCAGCAATCGATATTGCATTGCTTCAAATCATTAACTTCACATATATAAGTTAATTAAAGAACTTAATCTGACCGAAGTTGACATAAAGCCATAACGGCAGTGCATTTGGAAAAATTCCATGATCTTATATTGAGGTATAAAGTCGATTTTTTTATATATGCACATTTAGCAATCGATATTGAGTTTCTTCAAATCATTAGTTTAACACATTTAAATAAACAAACCTTCTTCTTCTTACTGAAGTTGACATAAAGCCATAAAGGCAGTGCATTTAGAAGGATTCCAAATTCATATATGTATGTATAAAATCCATTTTCTTGTATATTCATATTTAGCAATAGATATTGCATTACTTCAAATCATTTGCTTCACATATTTAAGTTAAATAACTTTCTTTATCTTACCGAAGTTGACATAAAGCCATAAGGGCAGTGCAATTGGAAGAGTTCCAAAACCTTTTATTTAGATATAAAGTCGATCTTCTTGTATATACGCATTTAGCAATTGATATTGAGTTGCTTCAAATAATTAACTTCACATATTTCAATTAAATAACGTTCTTCATCTTACTGAAGTTGACATAAAGCCATAACGGCAGTGTATTTGGAAAAATTCCATAATCTTATATTGAAGTATAAAGTCGATTTTCTTGTATATACACATTTAACAATCGATATTGAGTTTCTTCAAATCATTAGTTTAACATATTTAAATAAATAAACCTTCTTCTTCTTACTGAAGTTGACATAAAGCCATAACGGCAGTGCATTTAGAAAAATTCCTAAATCATATATTTATGTATAAAATCGATTTTCTTGTATATTCATATTTAGCAATCGATATTGCATTGCTTCAAATCATTAACTTCACATATATAAGTTAATTAAACTCCTTAATCTGACCGAAGTTGACATAAAGCCATAACGGCAGTGCATTTGGAAAAATTCCATGATCTTATATTGAAGTATAAAGTCGATTTTCTTGTATATACACATTTAGCAATTGATATTGAGTTGCTTCAAATAATTAACTTCACATATTTCAGTTAAATAACGTTCTTCATCTTACTGAAGTTGACATAAAGCCATAACGGCAGTGTATTTGGAAAAATTCCATAATCTTATATTAAAGTATAAAGTCGATTTTCTTGTATATACACATTAGCAATCGATATTGAGTTTCTTCAAATCATTAGTTTAACATATTTAAATAAATAAACCTTCTTCTTCTTCTTACTGAAGTTGACATAAAGCCATAACGGCAGTGCATTTGGAAAAATTCCATAATCTTATATTAAGGTATAAAGTCGATTATCTTGTATATACACATTTAGCAGTCGATATTGAGTAGCTTCCAATCATTAGTTTTACATATTTAAGTTAATTAACCTTTTACATCTTAATGAAGTTGGCATAAAGCAGAAATGGCAGTGCGTTTAGAAGAGCTCCAAAATTTTATAGTTATGTATAAAATCGATTTTCTTGTATATTCATATTTAGCAACAGATATTGGATTGCTTCAAATCATTTACTTCACATATTTAAGTTAAATAACTTTCTTCATCTTACCGAAGTCGACATAAAGCCATAAAGGCAGTGCATTTGGAAGAGTTCCAAAAACTTATATTTAGATATATAGTCAATCTTCTTTTATATACGCATTTAGCAATCGATATTGAGTTGCTTCAAATCATTAACTTCACATATTTAAGTTAAATAACTTTCTTCATCTTACCGAAGTTGGCATAAAGCCTTAACGGCAGTGTATTTGGAAAAACTCCATAATCTTATATTGAAGTATAAAGTCGATTTTCTTGTATATACACATTTAGCAATCGATATTGATTTTCTTCAAATCATTAGTTTGATATATTTAAATAAATAAACCTTCTTCTTCTTTTTACTGAAGTTGACATAAAGCCATAACGGCAGTGCATTTAGAAGGATTCCAAATTCATATATGTATGTATAAAATCGATTTTCTTGTATTTTCATATTTAGCGATCGATATTGCATTGCTTCAAATCATTAACTTCGCACATTTAAGTTAATTAACCTTTTATATTTTACTGAAGTTAACATAAAGCCATAACGGCAGAGCATTTACAAGAATTCCAAAACCATATATTGAGGTATAAAGTCGATTTTCTTGTATATACACATTTAGCAATCGATATTGAGTTTCTTCAGATCATTAGTTTAACATATTTAAATAAATAAACCTTCTTCTTCTTACTGAAGTTGACATAAAGCCATAACGGCAGTGCATTTAGAAGAATTCCTAAATCATATATTTATGTATAAAATCGATTTTCTTGTATATTCATATTTAGCAATAGATATTGAGTTTCTTCAAATCATTAGTTTAACATATTTAAATAAATAAACCTTCTTCTTCTTACTGAAGTTGACATAAAGCCATAACGGCAGTGCATTTAGAAGAATTCCAAATTCATATATTTAAGTATAAAATCGATTTTCTTGTATTTTCATATTTAGTGATCGATATTGCATTGCTTCAAATCATTAACTTTGCACATTTAAGTTAATTAACCTTATATATTTTACTGAAGTTAACATAAAGCCATAACGGCAGAGCATTTAGAAGAATTCCAAAACCTTATATTGAGGTATAAAGTCGATTTTCTTGTATATACACATTTAGCAATCGATATTGAGTTTCTTCAAATCATTAGTTTAACATATTTAAATAAATAAACCTTCTTCTTCTTACTGAAGTTGACATAAAGCCATAACGGCAGTGCATTTAGAAGAATTCCTAAATCATATATTTATGTATAAAATCGATTTTCTTGTATATTCATATTTAGCAATAGATATTGAGTTTCTTCAAATCATTAGTTTGACATATTTAAATAAATAAACCTTCTCCTTCTTTTTACTGAAGTTGACATAAAGCCATAACGGCAGTGCATTTAGAAGGATTCCAAATTCATATATGTATGTATAAAATCGATTTTCTTGTATTTTCATATTTAGCGATCGATATTGCATTGCTTCAAATTATTAACTTCGCACATTTAAGTTAATTAACCTTATATATTTTACTGAAGTTAACATAAAGCCATAACGGCAGAGCATTTAGAAGAATTCCAAAACCTTATATTGAGGTATAAAGTCGATTTTCTTGTATATACACATTTAGCAATCGATATTGAGTTTCTCCAAATCATTAGTTTAACATATTTAAATAAATAAACCTTCTTCTTCTTACCGAAGTTGGCATAAAGCCATAACGGCAGTGCACTTGGAGAAATTCCAAAATCATATATTAATGTATATTATCGATTTTCTTGTATATTTATATTCAGCAATCGATATTGCATTGCTTCAAATCATTAACTTCACATATATAAGTTAATTAAACTCCTTAATCTGACCGAAGTTGACATAAAGCCATAACGGCAGTGCATTTGGAAAAATTCCATGATCTTATATTGAGGTATAAAGTCGATTTTCTTATATATACACATTTAGCAATCGATATTGAGTTTCTTCAAATCATTAGTTTAACATATTTAAATAAATAAACCTTCTTCTTCTTCTTACTGAAGTTGACATAAAGCCATAACGGCAGTGCATTTGGAAAAATTCCATAATCTTATATTAAGGTATAAAGTCGAGTTTCTTGTATATACACATTTAGCAGTCGATATTGAGTAGCTTCTAATCATTAGTTTTACATATTTAAGTTAATTAACCTTTTACATCTTAATGAAGTTAACATAAATCCATAACGACAGAGCGTTTAAAAGAACTCCAAAATCTTATATTTATGTATAAAATCGATTTTCTTGTATATTCATATTTAGCAGTAGATATTGCATTGCTTCAAATCATTTACTTCACATATTTAAGTTAAGTAACTTTCTTCATCTTGCCGAAGTTGACATAAAGCCATAACGGCACTGCATTTTTAAGAATTCCAAAACCTTATATTTACGTACAAATTCGATTTTCTTGTATATTCATCTTTAGCAATCGATATTGCATTGCTTCAAATCATTAGTTTTACATATTTAAGTTAATTAACCTTTTACATCTTACCGAAGTTAACATAACGCCATAACGGCACTGCACTTAGAAGAATTCCAAAATCTTATATTTAGGTATAAATTCGATTTTCTTGCTAATACCCATTTAGCAATTGATATTGTCAAGTCGATTTTCTTGTATATTCACATTTAGCAATCGATATTGAGATGCTTCAAATTATTAACTTCACATATTTAAGTTAATTAACCTTCTTCATCTTAACGAAGTTGACATGAATCCATAAGGGCACTGCATTTGGAAGAACTCCAAAATCTTATATTGAGGTATAAAGTCGATTTTCTTGTATATAAACATTTAGCAATCGATATTGAGATACTTTAAATCAATAACTTCACATATTTAAGTTAATTAGCCTTTTACATCTTACTGAAGTAGACATAAAGCCATAACGGCGGTGCATTTTTAAGGATTCCAAAATTTTATATTTACGTATAAATTCGATTTTCTTGTATATTCATCTTTAGCAATCGATATTGCATTGCTTCTAATCATTAACTTCACATATTTAAGCTAATTAACCTTTTACATCTTACCGAAGTTGACATAATGCCATAACGGCAGCGCATTTGGGAAAATTCCATAATCTTATATTGAGGTTTAAGTCGATTTTCTTGTATATTAATATTTAGCAATCGATATTGCATTGCTTCAATTCATTTACTTCACATATTTAAGTTAATAAACCTTTTACATCTTACTGAAGTTAACATAAAGCCATAACGGCAGAGCATTTAGAAGAATTCCAAAACCTTATATTAAGGTATAAAGTCGATTTTCTTGTACATACACATCTAGCAATCGATATTGAGTTGCTTAAAATTATTTACCTCACTTATTTAAGTTAATTAACCTTCTTCATCTTACTGAAGTGGACACAAAGCAATAACGGCATTGCATTTGGAAGATATCCACAAACTTATATTTAGATATAAAGTCGATTTTCTTGTATATACACATTTAGCAATCGATATTGAGTTGTTCCAAATTATTTACCTGACTTATTTAAGTTAATTAACCTTCCTCATCTTACTGAAGTTGACATAAAGCCATAACGGCAGTGCATTTGGAAGAATTCCACAATCCTATATTTAGATATAAAGTCGATTTTCTTGTACATACACATCTAGCAATCGATATTGAGTTGCTTAAAATTATTTACTTCACTTGTTTAAGTTAATTAATCTTCTCCATCTTACTGAAGTGGACACAAAGCCATAACGGCAGTGCATTTGGAAGAATTCTATAATCTGATATGTAGGTATAATGTCGATTTTCTTGTATATACTCATTCACCAATCAATAATGAGTTGCTTCAAATCATTATTTTAACATATTTAACTAATGCAGCTTCTTCATCTTACTGAAGTGGACATAAAGCCATAACGGCACTGCAATTGGAAGAATTTCACAATCTTATGTTAAGGTATAAAGTCGATTTTCTTGTATATACAACCTTAAAAATCGATATTGAGTTGCTTAAAATTATTTACTTCACTTATTTAAGTTAATTAACCTTCTTCATCTTACTGAAGTTGACAAAAAGCCATAACGGCAGTGTATTTGGAAGAAGTCCACAATCGTATATTTAGATATAAAGTCGATTTTCTTGTATATACACAATTAGCAATCGATATTGAGTTGCTGCAAATTATTTACTTCACTTATATAAGTTAATTAACCTTCTTCATCTTACTGAAGTTGACATAAAGTAATAACGGCAGTGCATTTGGAAGAATTTTACGATCTTATGTTAAGGTATAAAGTCGATTTTCTTGTATATAGACATTTAGCAATCGATATTGAGTTGCTGCAAATTATTTACTTCACTTATATAAGTTAATTAACCTTCTTCATCTTACTGAAGTTGACATAAAGCCATAACGGCAGTGCATTTGGAAGAATTCCACAATCTAATATTTAGATACGAAGTCGATTTTCTTGTATATACTCATTCAGAAATCGATATTGAGTTGCTTCGAATCATTAGTTTAACATATTTAACTAAATAAGCTTCTTCATCTTACTGAAGTGGACATAAAGCCATAACGGCAGTGCATTTGGAAGAATTTCACAATCTTATGTTAAGGTGTAAAGTCAATTTTCTTGTATATACACATTTAGCAATCGATATTGAGTTGCTTCAAATTATTTACTTCACTTATTTAAGTTAATTAACCTTCTTCATCTTACTGAAGTTGACAAAAAGCCATAACGGCAGTGCATTTGGAAGAATTCCACAATCGTATATTTAGATATAAAGTCGATTTTCTTGTATGTACACAATTAGCAATCGATATTGTGTTGCTTAAAACTATTTACTTCACTCGTTTAAGTTAATTAACCTTCTTCATCTTACTGAAGTGGACATAAATCCATAACGGCAGTACATTTAGAAGAATTCCACAATCTAATATTTAGATATAAAGTCGATTTTCTTGTATATACACATTTAGCAATCGATATTGGGTTGATTCAAATCATTTACTTCACTTTTTTAATTTAACTAACCTTCTTCATCTTACGGAAGTTGACATAAAGTCATAACGGCATGGCATTTGGAAGAATTCCACAATCTTATATTTAGATATAAAGTCGATTTTCTTGTATATACACATTCAGAAATCGATATTGAGTTGTTTCAAATTATTTACCTGACTTATTTAAGTTAATTAACCTTCCTCATCTTACTGAAGTTGACATAAAGCCATAACGGCAGTGCATTTGGAAGAATTCCACAATCTAATATTTAGATACGAAGTCGATTTTCTTGTATATACTCATTCAGAAATCGATATTGAGTTGCTTCGAATCATTAGTTTAACATATTTAACTAAATAAGCTTCTTCATCTTACTGAAGTGGACATAAAGCCATAACGGCAGTGCATTTGGAAGAATTTCACAATCTTATGTTAAGGTATAAAGTCGATTTTCTTGTATATACACATTTAGCAATCGATATTGAGTTGCTTCAAATTATTTACTTCAGTTATTTAAGTTAATTAACCTTCTTCATCTTACTGAAGTTGACAAAAAGCCATAACGGCAGTGCATTTGGAAGAATTCCACAATCGTATATTTAGATATAAAGTCGATTTTCTTGTATATACACAATTAGCAATCGATATTGTGTTGCTTAAAACTATTTACTTCACTCGTTTAAGTTAATTAACCATCTTCATCTTACTGAAATGGACATAAAGTCATAACGGCATGGCATTTGGAAGAATTCCACAATCTTATATTTGGATATAATGTCGATTTTCTTGAATATACACATTTAGCAATCGATATTGAGTTGCTTAAATTATTTACTTCACTTAATTCAAGTTAATTAACCTTCTTTATCTTACTGAAGTTGACAAAAAGCCATAACGGCAGTGCATTTGGAAGAATTCCACAATCGTATATTTAGATATAAAGTCGATTTTCTTGTATGTACACAATTAGCAATCGACATTGTGTTGCTTAAAACTATTTACTTCACTCGTTTAAGTTAATTAACCTTCTTCATCTTACTGAAGTTGACATAAAGCCATAACGGCATGGCATTTGCAAGAATTCCACAATCTTATATTTAGATATAAAGTCGATTTTCTTGTATAAACACATTTAGCAATCGATATTGGGTTGATTCAAATCATTTGCTTCACTTTTTTAAGTTAACTAACCTTCTTCATCTTACGGAAGTTGACATAAAGTCATAACGGCATGGCATTTGCAAGAATTCCACAATCTTATAATTAGATATAAAGTCGATTTTCTTGAATATACACATTTAGCAATCGATATTGAGTTGCTTAAATTATTTACTTCACTTAATTCAAGTTAATTAACATTCTTCATATTACTGAAGTTGACATAAAGCCATAACGAGAGTGCATTTGGAAGAATTTCACAATCTCATATTAAGGTATAAAGTCGATTTTCTTGTATATTCACATTTAGCAATCGATATTGAGTTGCTTCAAATTATTTACTTCACTTATTTAAGCTAATTAACCTTCTTCATCTTACTGAAGTTGACATAAAGCCCTAACGGCAGTGTATTTGGAAGAATTCCACAATCTAAGATTTAGATGTAAAGTCGATTTTCTTGTTTATACTCATTCAGCAATCGATATTGAGCTGTTTCAAATCATTAGTTTAAGGTATCTAACTAATTAAGCTTCTTCATCTAACTGAAGTGGACATAAAGCCATAACAGCAGTGCATTTGGTAGTATTTTACAATCTTATGTAAAAGTATAAAGTCGATTTTCTTGTATATACACATTTAGGAATCGATATTGAGTTGCTTTAAATTATTTACTTCACTTATTTAAGTTAATTAATCTTCTTCATCTTACTGAAGTTGACATAAAGCCATAACGGCAGTGCATTTGAAAGAATTCCACAATCTAATATTTAAATATAAAGTCGATTTTCTTGTATATACACATTTAAGAATCGATATTGAGTTGCTTTAAATCATTAGTTTAACATATTTAACTAATTAAGCTTCTTCATTTTACTGAAGTGGACATAAAGCCATAACGACAGTGCATTTGAAAGGATTTCACAATCTTATGTTAAGGTATAAAGTCGATTTTCTTGTATGTACCTATTCAGCAATCGATATTGAATTGATTTAAATCATTTACTTCATAACGGCAGTGCATTTGGAAGAAATCCACAATATTATATTTAGATATAAAGTCGATTTTCTTGTATATACACATTTAGCAATCGATATTGAGTTGCTGCAAACTATTTACTTCACTTATATAAGTTAATTAACCTTCTTCATCTTACTGAAGTTGACATAAAGCCATAACGGCAGTGCATTTGGAAAAATTCTATTATCTTATATGTAGGTGTAAAGTCGATTTTCTTGTATATACTCATTTAGCAATCGATATTGAGTTGCTTTAAATTATTTACTTCACTTATTTAAGTTAATTAATCTTCTTCATCTTACTGAAGTTGACATAAAGCCATAACGGCAGTGCATTTGAAAGAATTCCACAATCTAATATTTAAATATAAAGTCGATTTTCTTGTATATACACATTTAAGAATCGATATTGAGTTGCTTTAAATCATTAGTTTAACATATTTAACTAATTAAGCTTCTTCATCTTACTGAAGTGGACATAAAGCCATAACGACAGTGCATTTGAAAGAATTTCACAATCTTATGTTAAGGTATAAAGTCGATTTTCTTGTATGTACACATTTAGCAATCGATATTGAGTTGCTTTAAATTATTTACTTCACTTATTTAAGTTAATTAACCTTCTTCATCTTACGGAAGTTGACATAAAGTCATAACGGCATGGCATTTGGAAGAATTCCACAATCTTATATTTAGATATAAAGTCGATTTTCTTGAATATACACATTTAGCAATCGATATTGAGTTGCTTAAATTATTTACTTCACTTAATTCAAGTTAATTAACCTTCTTCATCTTACTGAAGTTGACAAAAAGCCATAACGGCAGTGCATTTGGAAGAATTCCACAATCGTATATTTAGATATAAAGTCGATTTTCTTGTATGTACACAATTAGCAATCGATATTGTGTTGCTTAAAACTATTTACTTCACTCGTTTAAGTTAATTAACCTTCTTCATCTACTGAAGTGGACATAAAGCCATAACGGCAGTACATTTAGAAGAATTCCACAATCTAATATTTAGATATAAAGTCGATTTTCTTGTATATACACATTTAGCAATCGATATTGGGTTGATTCAAATCATTTACTTCACTTTTTTAAGTTAACTAACCTTCTTCATCTTACGGAAGTTGACATAAAGCCATAACGAGAGTGCATTTGGAAGAATTTCATAATCTCATATTAAGGTATAAAGTCGATTTTCTTGTATATACACATTTAGCAATCGATATTGAGTTGCTTCAAATTATTTACTTCACTTATTTAAGTTAATTAACCTTCTTCATCTTACTGAAGTTGACATAAAGCCCTAACGGCAGCGCATTTGGAAGAATTCCGCAATCCTATATTCAGATATAAAGTCGATTTTCTTGTATATACACATTAAGCAATCGATATTGAGTTGTTTCAAATTATTTACCTGACTTATTTAAGTTAATTAACCTTCCTCATCTTACTGAAGTTGACATAAAGCCATAACGGCAGTGCATTTGGAAGAACTCCACAATCCTATATTTAGATATAAAGTCGATTTTCTTGTACATACACATCTAGCAATCGATATTGAGTTGCTTAAAATTATTTACCTCACTTATTTAAGTTAATTAACCTTCTTCATTTTACTGAAGTGGACACAAAGCAATAACGGCATTGCATTTGGAAGATATCCACAAACTTATATTTAGATATAAAGTCGATTTTCTTGTATATACACATTTAGCAATCGATATTGAGTTGTTTCAAATTATTTACCTGACTTATTTAAGTTAATTAACCTTCCTCATCTTACTGAAGTTGACATAAAGCCATAACGGCAGTGCATTTGGAAGAATTTCGCAATCCTATATTTAGATATAAAGTCGATTTTCTTGTACATACACATCTAGCAATCGATATTGAGTTGCTTAAAATTATTTACTTCACTTGTTTAAGTTAATTAATCTTCTCCATCTTACTGAAGTGGACACAAAGCCATAACGGCAGTGCATTTGGAAGAATTCTATAATCTGATATGTAGGTATAATGTCGATTTTCTTGTATATACTCATTCAGCAATCAATACTGAGTTGCTTCAAATCATTATTTTAACATATTTAACTAATGAAGCTTCTTCATCTTACTGAAGTGGACATAAAGCCATAACGACAGTGCATTTGAAAGAATTTCACAATCTTATGTTAAGATATAAAGTCGATTTTCTTGTATGTACATATTTAGCAATCGATATTGAATTGATTTAAATCATTTACTTCA
>NW_024395527.1:0-2052 GCF_016617805.1 Bactrocera tryoni | reverse complement strand
CTTTGGCCGCTAGTGCGTTTACAAAGGTGAAACCAAAATGTGATTTTTCTCAAAACATTACATATGATTGTGAACAATATTGCCACGCGCCTGATAGGGATAGAGAATAGGCTGTGGGCTTCCCTAAAAGCACATTAAATTTACTAATCGGCGCAATGTATTTGACCCACCTACGTTAGATACTTTGGCCGCTAGTGCGTTTACAAAGGTGAAACCAAAATGTGATTTTTCTCAAAAAATTACATATGATTGTGAACAATATTACCATGCCCCTGGTAGAGATAGAGGATAGGTTAAGAGCTTTCCGAAAAGCCCTTTAAATTTACTAATTGGCGCAATGTATTTGAACCACCTACGTTAAATACTTTATCCGCTAGTGCGTTTACAATGTTCAAACAAAAATGTGATTTTTTTTTAAAAAACTGTATATCTTTGTGAACAATATTGTTACGCCCCTGGTAAGGATACAGGACAGGTTGAGAGTTTCCCTAAAAGCACTTAAAATTTACTAATAGGTGCAATTTATTTGACCCACCTGCGTTAAATTCTTTGGCCGCTAAAGCGTTTACAAAGGTGAAACCAAAATATGATTTTTCTCAAAAAACTGCATATGATTGTGAACAATATTGCCACGTCGCTGGTAGGAATAGAGAATAGGCTGAGCGCTTTCCTAAAAGTCCTTTAAATTTACTAACCAGCGCATTTTTTTTGACCCACCTACGTTAAATACTTTAGTCGCTAGAACGTTTACAAAGGTGAAACCAAGATGTGATTTTTCTCAAAAAACTACATTTGATTGTGAACAATATTGTTACGCCCCTGGTAGGGATAGAGAATAGGCTGTCAGCTTCACTAAAAGCACCTTAAATTTACTAATTGGCGCAATGTATTTGAACCACCTACGTTAGATACTTTGGCCGCTAGTGCGTTTACAATGGTGAAACCAAAATGTGATTTTTCTCAAAAAACTACATATGATTGTGAACAATATTGCCACGCGCCTGGTAGGGATAGAGAATAGGCTGTGAGCTTTTCCAAAAGTCCTCTAAATTTACTAACCAGCGCATTTTTTTTGACCCACCTACGTTAAATACTTTAGTCGCTAGAACGTTTACAAAGGTGAAACAAAAATGTGATTTTTCTCAAAAAATTACATATGATTGTGAACAATATTACAATGGTAGAGATAGAGGATAGGGTGAGAGCTTTCCGAAAAGCCCTTCAAATTTACTAATTGGCGCAATGCATTTGAACCACCTACGTTAAATACTTTGGACGCTAGTGCGTTAACAAAGTTCAAACAAAAATGTGATTTTTCTCAAAAAACTGTATATCTTTGTGAACAATATTGTTATGCCCCTGGTAGGGATACAGGACAGGTTGAGAGCGTTCCTAAAAGTCTTTTAAATTTAATAACAGGTGCAATTTATTTGACCCGCCTACGTCAAATACGTTAGCCGCTAGAGCGTTTACAATGTTCAAAAAAAAATGTGATTTTTCTCAAAAAACTACATATGATTGTGAGCAATATTGCCACGCCCCTGGTAGGGATAGAGAAAAGGCTGAGCGCTTTCCTAATAGTCCTTTAAATTTACTAACCAGCGCAATTTTTTTTTCTCAAAAAACTACATATGATTGTGAACAATATTGCCACGCCCCTGGTAGGGATAGAGAATAGGCTGAGCGCTTTCCTAAAAGCCTTTAAAATTTAATAACCGGTGCAATTCTTCTGACTCACCTACGTTAAATACTTTGGCCGCTAGTGCGTTTACAAGGGTGAAACCAAAATGTGATTTTTCTCAAAAAACTACATTTGATTGTGAACACTATTACCATGCCCCTGGTAGGAATAGAGAATTGGCTGAGCGCTTTCCTAAAAGTCCTTTAAATTTAATAACAGGTGCAATATATTTGACCCGCCTACGTCAAATACGTTAGCCGCTAGAGCGTTTACAATGTTCAAACAAAAATGTGATTTTTCTCAAAAAACTACATATGATTGTGAACAATATTGCCACGCCCCTGGTAAGGATAGAGAATAGGCTGAGCGCT
>NW_024395526.1:0-4663 GCF_016617805.1 Bactrocera tryoni | reverse complement strand
GACAGCTCTATAACAACTCGAATAACATCAAAACGGTGAGTTAGCATAAATATGTAAAGTTCATATTTTTACGCAACTTGATATCGATTGCTTAATGTGTATGTATCGAAAAATCGATTCTACACCTTAACTTAAGATTGTGAAATTGCTCCAAAGACACTGTCGTCATGGCTATACGACAACTCTATTAAAGCTCCAATAACATCAAAACGGCTAGTTAGCATAAATATGTAAAGTTCATACTTTTACGCAACTTGATATCGATTGCGTAATGGGTATGTACCAAAAAATCAATTCTGCACCTAAATTTAGGATTGTAAAATTGTTCCAAATACACTGTCGCTATGGCTATGCGACAACTCTATAACAACTCCAATAACATCAAAACGGCGAGTTAGCATAAATATGTAAAGTTCATATTTTTACGCAACTTGATATCGATAAAACGATTCTACACCTTAATATAAGATTGTGAAATTGCTCTAAATACACTGTCGCTTTGGCTACACGACAACTCTATGACAACTCCAACAACATCAAAACGGAGAGTTAGCATAAATATTAAAAGTTCATATTTTTACGCAACTTTATATCGATTGCTTAATGTGTATGTATGTATTAAAAAATCAATTGTACACCTTAATTTAGGATAGTTAAATTGTTCCAAATACATTATCGCTATTGTAATAGGACAACTCTATGACAACTCCAATAACATCAAAACGGCGAGTTAGCATAAATATGTAAAGTTCATATTTTTACGCAACTTGACATCGATTGCTTAAAGTGTATGTATCAAAAAATCAATTGTACACCTTAATTTAGGATAGTTAAATTGTTCCAAATACATTATCGCTATTGTAATAGGACAACTCTATGACAACTCCAATAACACCAAAACGGCTAGTTAGCATAAATATGTAAAGTTCATATTTTTACGCATCTTGATATCGATTGCATAATATGTATGTACCAAAAAATCAATTTTACATCTTAATTTAAGATTGTAAAATTGTTCCAAATACACTGTCGCTATTGCTATAGGGCAACTCTATGACAACTCCAATAACATCAAAACGGCTAGATAGCATAAATATGTAAAGTTCATATTTTTACGCAACTTGATATCGATTGCTTAATGTGTATGTATCGAAAAATCGATCCTACACCTTAACTTAAGATTGTGAAATTGCTCCAAAGACACTGTCGTTACGGCTATACGACAACTCTATGAAAGCTCCAATAACATCAAAACGGCTAATTTGCCTAAATATGTAAAGTTCATATTTTTACGCATCTTGATATCGATTGCATAATATGTATGTACCAAAAAATCAATTTTACGCCTTAATTTAAGATTGCAAAGTTGTTCCAAATACATTGTCGCTATTGCTATAGGACAACTCTATGACAACTCCAATAACATCAAAACGGCTAGTTAGCATAAATATGTAAAGTTCATATCTTTACGCAACTTGATATCGATTGCTTAATGTGTGTGTATCAAAAAATCCATTCTACACCTCAATTTAAGATTTTGAAAATGCTCCAAAGACATTGTCGTTCTGGCTATACGACAACTCTATGAAAGCTCCAATAACATCAAAACGGCTAAATACAATAAATATGTAGAGTTCATATTCTCACGCAACCTGATATCGATTGCATAATGTGTATATACCAAAAAATCATTTCTACACCTTTATCTAAGATTGTTAAATTGTTCCAAAGACACTGTCGTTATGGCTATACGACAACTCTATGAAAGCTCCAATAACATCAAAATGGCTAATTAACAGAAATAAGTAAAGTTCATATTTTTACACATCTTGATATCGATTGCATAATATGTATGTACCAAAAAATCAATTTTACGCTTTAATTTAAGATTGCAAAGTTGTTCCAAATACATTGTCGCTATTGCTATAGAACAACTCTATGACAACTCCAATAACATCAAAACGGCTAGTAAGCATAAATATGTAAAGTTCATACTTTTACGCAACTTGATATCGATTGCGTAATGTGTATGTATAAAAAATTAATTCTACACCTTAATTTAGGATTGTAAAATTGTTCCAAATACACTGTCGGTATGGCTATGCGACAACTCTATAACAACTCGAATAACATCAAAACGGTGAGTTAGCATAAATATGTAAAGTTCATATTTTTACGCAACTTGATATCGATTGCTTAATGTGTATGTATCGAAAAATCGATTCTACACCTTAACTTAAGATTGTGAAATTGCTCCAAAGACACTGTCGTCATGGCTATACGACAACTCTATTAAAGCTCCAATAACATCAAAACGGCTAGTTAGCATAAATATGTAAAGTTCATACTTTTACGCAACTTGATATCGATTGCGTAATGGGTATGTACCAAAAAATCAATTCTGCACCTAAATTTAGGATTGTAAAATTGTTCCAAATACACTGTCGCTATGGCTATGCGACAACTCTATAACAACTCCAATAACATCAAAACGGCGAGTTAGCATAAATATGTAAAGTTCAAATTTTTACGCAACTTGATATCGATAAAACGATTCTACACCTTAATATAAGATTGTGAAATTGCTCTAAATACACTGTCGCTTTGGCTACACGACAACTCTATGACAACTCCAACAACATCAAAACGGAGAGTTAGCATAAATATTAAAAGTTCATATTTTTACGCAACTTTATATCGATTGCTTAATGTGTATGTATGTATTAAAAAATCAATTGTACACCTTAATTTAGGATAGTTAAATTGTTCCAAATACATTATCGCTATTGTAATAGGACAACTCTATGACAACTCCAATAACATCAAAACGGCGAGTTAGCATAAATATGTAAAGTTCATATTTTTACGCAACTTGACATCGATTGCTTAAAGTGTATGTATCAAAAAATCAATTCTACACCTTAATTTAGGATAGTTAAATTGTTCCAAATACATTGTCGCTATTGCTATAAGACAACTCTATGACAACTCCAATAACATCAAAACGGCTAGTTAGCATAAATATGTAAAGTTCATATTTTTACGCATCTTGATATCGATTGCATAATATGTATGTACCAAAAAATCAATTTTACATCTTAATTTAAGATTGTAAAATTGTTCCAAATACACTGTCGCTATTGCTATAGGGCAACTCTATGACAACTCCAATAACATCAAAACGGCTAGATAGCATAAATATGTAAAGTTCATATTTTTACGCAACTTGATATCGATTGCTTAATGTGTATGTATCGAAAAATCGATCCTACACCTTAACTTAAGATTGTGAAATTGCTCCAAAGACACTGTCGTTACGGCTATACGACAACTCTATGAAAGCTCCAATAACATCAAAACGGCTAATTTGCCTAAATATGTAAAGTTCATATTTTTACGCATCTTGATATCGATTGCATAATATGTATGTACCAAAAAATCAATTTTACGCCTTAATTTAAGATTGCAAAGTTGTTCCAAATACATTGTCGCTATTGCTATAGGACAACTCTATGACAACTCCAATAACATCAAAACGGCTAGTTAGCATAAATATGTAAAGTTCATATCTTTACGCAACTTGATATCGATTGCTTAATGTGTGTGTATCAAAAAATCCATTCTACACCTCAATTTAAGATTTTGAAAATGCTCCAAAGACATTGTCGTTCTGGCTATACGACAACTCTATGAAAGCTCCAATAACATCAAAACGGCTAAATACAATAAATATGTAGAGTTCATATTCTCACGCAACCTGATATCGATTGCATAATGTGTATATACCAAAAAATCATTTCTACACCTTTATCTAAGATTGTTAAATTGTTCCAAAGACACTGTCGTTATGGCTATACGACAACTCTATGAAAGCTCCAATAACATCAAAATGGCTAATTAACAGAAATAAGTAAAGTTCATATTTTTACACATCTTGATATCGATTGCATAATATGTATGTACCAAAAAATCAATTTTACGCTTTAATTTAAGATTGCAAAGTTGTTCCAAATACATTGTCGCTATTGCTATAGAACAACTCTATGACAACTCCAATAACATCAAAACGGCTAGTAAGCATAAATATGTAAAGTTCATACTTTTACGCAACTTGATATCGATTGCGTAATGTGTATGTATAAAAAATTAATTCTACACCTTAATTTAGGATTGTAAAATTGTTCCAAATACACTGTCGGTATGGCTATGCGACAACTCTATAACAACTCGAATAACATCAAAACGGTGAGTTAGCATAAATATGTAAAGTTCATATTTTTACGCAACTTGATATCGATTGCTTAATGTGTATGTATCGAAAAATCGATTCTACACCTTAACTTAAGATTGTGAAATTGCTCCAAAGACACTGTCGTCATGGCTATACGACAACTCTATTAAAGCTCCAATAACATCAAAACGGCTAGTTAGCATAAATATGTAAAGTTCATACTTTTACGCAACTTGATATCGATTGCGTAATGGGTATGTACCAAAAAATCAATTCTGCACCTAAATTTAGGATTGTAAAATTGTTCCAAATACACTGTCGCTATGGCTATGCGACAACTCTATAACAACTCCAATAACATCAAAACGGCGAGTTAGCATAAATATGTAAAGTTCAAATTTTTACGCAACTTGATATCGATTGCATAATGTG